>NW_025721349.1:0-104828 GCF_922984935.1 Meles meles
ACGTGCACCTCAATCCGAGTATCCAAAGGGCTTCCAGTCTGCCCTTGTTCTAAGTCCTTTCCTGAACTGGGAACCCAGGACCCCGTAGGCCTCTTCGCCTTCAGAGCGTTGATCCGTTTTGGGAGCCTAAGGGACTGGACGTGCCCTGAACTCAGCGTATCCAACTGGCTTCTAGTCTGCCCTTGTTCGAAGTCCATTCCTGAACTGGGGAACACACGGACGTATCGGCCGTTCGCCCTAAGAGCGTTTATTACGTTTTGGAAGCAGAGGGTTCCGGGCGTGCACTTAACTCAGAGTAGCCAACTGGCTCCTAGTCTGCCCTTGTTGTAAGTCCTTTCCTGCACTGGGAACGCACGGCCGAATAGGCCTCCCCGCGTGAAGAGCCTCTGTACGTTTTGGAAGCCTAACGGAGGCTGCATTTTGCTTAGCGCTTCCAACTGGCTTCTCGTCCGCCTTTGCTCTAAATTCTTTCCTGAACTGGGAACACACTGCCCCCAATGGGACTTCCCCCGACAGGGCGAGGATGCAAGTGTAAGGGTCTTGGTGTTCACTTCCCTCAGAGAATCCAAGTTGGCGTCTGTCCGTCCCGGTTCTAGCTTCTTTCCTCAACGCGGAAAACACGGCCAGAGTGGGTTTCAGTATGCAGCGGGATTTTACGTTTTGGAAGCCGAAGCGCCCTGGCGAGCACTGAACTCAGGGTCTCCGACCTGCCTAGAGACCGCCCTTGTTCTAACACCTTTCTCAACTGGGAAAACACGGCCCTTGTGGCGTGTTCACCTCCGGTGCGTGTGTAGGTTTTGGAAGCATAAAGGCCTCGACGGGAATTTAACCCCCGAGTGTCCCACATGTTTCTAGTCTGCCCTTGTTCTAAGATCTTTCCTCACCTGGGAACTCACGGCCCCTTATGGGACTTAACCGCAAGAGCGATTACACGTTTTGGGAGCCGAGGGGACTTGCGTGCACTTACCTTCGAGGATTCCACGGGCCTATCGTGCGCCCAGGTTCTAACTTCTTTCCACAAGGGGGAACACACCGCCACATATGAATCTTCACTAAAGATCGAGCTTCCGTTTTGGAAGCATAAGGGTCTTGCCCTGCACTTAGCGTGGAGCATGCAGCTTGCCCATCGTGCACGCGGGTTCTAACATCTTGGCACGACCGGGAGCAAACTGCCATTGTGAACCTTCCCTCTCAGATCGCTTTGGCGTTTTGGAAGCATAAGCCTCCTTGTGGGCCCCCGAACTCAGAGGATCCAACAAGCTTCTAGTCCGCTCGTGGTCTAAGTTCTTTCCTGAACTGGGAACACCCTGCCACTGAGTAGAATCCACCTTACGTGCGATTATGCGTTTTGGAAGCGTCAGGGACTGGACGTGCACGTCAATCCGAGTGTCCAGCGGGCTTCCGGGCTGCCCTTGTTCTGAGTCCTTTCCTGAACTGGGCACACACGGCCGCAGAGGCCTGTTCGCCTTCAGAGCGTTTCTAGCTTTGGGAAGCCTAAGGGACTGGACGTGCACTTAACTCCGAGGATCGAACGGGTTTCTCGTCTGCCCTTGTTCTGAGTTCTTTCCCGAACTCGGAACACACGGCAGAAGAGGGCCTCCTCGCAGGAAGAGCCTTCATACGCTTTGGAACCCGAAGGGCCTTCGTCGGCATTATACTTAGAGCTTCCAACGTGCTTATGGTCCGCCTTTGTTCGAAGTTCTCTCCTGAACGGCCAACACTCAGCCACCTATGAATCTGCACTAAAGATCGAGTTTAAGGTTGGGAAGCCCAAGGGTCTTGGCCTGCACGGACTTTTCCGTCGGCAACTTGCTGTTAGTGCGCCTGTAGTCCCAACTTCTTTCCGCCCCTGGGCACCAACTGCCCTTGGCGCACCTTCACTTTCAGACCGCGTTTACGTTTTGGAAGCCTAAGCGTCTTTGTGGGCCCCTCCCTCCAGAGTATGCCACAAGCTTCTCGTCCGCCCTTGTTCGAAGGTCTTTCCTTAACTGGGAACACACTGCCACTAAGGAGACTTAACCTCAAGCGCGAATATACGTTTTGGAAGCCTAAGGGACTGGACGTGCACCTCAATCCGAGTATCCAAAGGGGCTTCCAGTCTGCCCTTGTTCTAAGTCCTTTCCTGAACTGGGAACCCAGGACCCCGTAGGCCTCTTCGCCTTCAGAGCGTTGATCCGTTTTGGGAGCCTAAGGGACTGGACGTGCCCTGAACTCAGCGTATCCAACTGGCTTCTAGTCTGCCCTTGTTCGAAGTCCATTCCTGAACTGGGAACACACGGACGTATCGGCCCGTTCGCCCTAAGAGCGTTTATACGTTTTGGAAGCAGAGGGTTCCGGGCGTGCACTTAACTCAGAGTAGCCAACTGGCTCCTAGTCTGCCCTTGTTGTAAGTCCTTTCCTGCACTGGGAACGCACGGCCGAATAGGCCTCCCCGCGTGAAGAGCCTCTGTACGTTTTGGAAGCCTAACGGAGGCTGCATTTTGCTTAGCGCTTCCAACTGGCTTCTCGTCCGCCTTTGCTCTAAATTCTTTCCTGAACTGGGAACACACTGCCCCCAATGGGACTTCCCCCGACAGGGCGAGGATGCAAGTGTAAGGGTCTTGGTGTTCACTTCCCTCAGAGAATCCAAGTTGGCGTCTGTCCGTCCCGGTTCTAGCTTCTTTCCTCAACGCGGAAAACACGGCCAGAGTGGGTTTCAGTATGCAGCGGGATTTTACGTTTTGGAAGCCGAAGCGCCCTGGCGAGCACTGAACTCAGGGTCTCCGACCTGCCTAGAGACCGCCCTTGTTCTAACACCTTTTCTCAACTGGGAAAACACGGCCCTTGTGGCGTGTTCACCTCCGGTGCGTGTGTAGGTTTTGGAAGCATAAAGGCCTCGACGGGAATTTAACCCCGAGTGTCCCACATGTTTCTAGTCTGCCCTTGTTCTAAGATCTTTCCTCACCTGGGAACTCACGGCCCCTTATGGGACTTAACCGCAAGAGCGATTACACGTTTTGGGAGCCGAGGGGACTTGCGTGCACTTACCTTCGAGGATTCCACGGGCCTATCGTGCGCCCAGGTTCTAACTTCTTTCCACAAGGGGGAACACACCGCCACATATGAATCTTCACTAAAGATCGAGCTTCCGTTTTGGAAGCATAAGGGTCTTGCCCTGCACTTAGCGTGGAGCATGCAGCTTGCCCATCGTGCACGCGGGTTCTAACATCTTGGCACGACCGGGAGCAAACTGCCATTGTGAACCTTCCCTCTCAGATCGCTTTGGCGTTTTGGAAGCATAAGCCTCCTTGTGGGCCCCGAACTCAGAGGATCCAACAAGCTTCTAGTCCGCTCGTGGTCTAAGTTCTTTCCTGAACTGGGAACACCCTGCCACTGAGTAGAATCCACCTTACGTGCGATTATGCGTTTTGGAAGCGTCAGGGACTGGACGTGCACGTCAATCCGAGTGTCCAGCGGGCTTCCGGGCTGCCCTTGTTCTGAGTCCTTTCCTGAACTGGGCACACACGGCCGCAGAGGCCTGTTCGCCTTCAGAGCGTTTCTAGCTTTGGGAAGCCTAAGGGACTGGACGTGCACTTAACTCCGAGGATCGAACGGGTTTCTCGTCTGCCCTTGTTCTGAGTTCTTTCCCGAACTCGGAACACACGGCAGAAGAGGCCTCCTCGCAGGAAGAGCCTTCATACGCTTTGGAACCCGAAGGGCCTTCGTCGGCATTATACTTAGAGCTTCCAACGTGCTTATGGTCCGCCTTTGTTCGAAGTTCTCTCCTGAACGGCCAACACTCAGCCACCTATGAATCTGCACTAAAGATCGAGTTTAAGGTTGGGAAGCCCAAGGGTCTTGGCCTGCACGGACTTTTCCGTCGGCAACTTGCTGTTAGTGCGCCTGTAGTCCCAACTTCTTTCCGCCCCTGGGCACCAACTGCCCTTGGCGCACCTTCACTTTCAGACCGCGTTTACGTTTTGGAAGCCTAAGCGTCTTTGTGGGCCCCTCCCTCAGAGTATGCCACAAGCTTCTCGTCCGCCCTTGTTCGAAGGTCTTTCCTTAACTGGGAACACACTGCCACTAAGGAGACTTAACCTCAAGCGCGAATATACGTTTTGGAAGCCTAAGGGACTGGACGTGCACCTCAATCCGAGTATCCAAAGGGCTTCCAGTCTGCCCTTGTTCTAAGTCCTTTCCTGAACTGGGAACCCAGGACCCCGTAGGCCTCTTCGCCTTCAGAGCGTTGATCCGTTTTGGGAGCCTAAGGGACTGGACGTGCCCTGAACTCAGCGTATCCAACTGGCTTCTAGTCTGCCCTTGTTCGAAGTCCATTCCTGAACTGGGAACACACGGACGTATCGGCCCGTTCGCCCTAAGAGCGTTTATACGTTTTGGAAGCAGAGGGTTCCGGGCGTGCACTTAACTCAGAGTAGCCAACTGGCTCCTAGTCTGCCCTTGTTGTAAGTCCTTTCCTGCACTGGGAACGCACGGCCGAATAGGCCTCCCCGCGTGAAGAGCCTCTGTACGTTTTGGAAGCCTAACGGAGGCTGCATTTTGCTTAGCGCTTCCAACTGGCTTCTCGTCCGCCTTTGCTCTAAATTCTTTCCTGAACTGGGAACACACTGCCCCCAATGGGACTTCCCCCGACAGGGCGAGGATGCAAGTGTAAGGGTCTTGGTGTTCACTTCCCTCAGAGAATCCAAGTTGGCGTCTGTCCGTCCCGGTTCTAGCTTCTTTCCTCAACGCGGAAAACACGGCCAGAGTGGGTTTCAGTATGCAGCGGGATTTTACGTTTTGGAAGCCGAAGCGCCCTGGCGAGCACTGAACTCAGGGTCTCCGACCTGCCTAGAGACCGCCCTTGTTCTAACACCTTTTCTCAACTGGGAAAACACGGCCCTTGTGGCGTGTTCACCTCCGGTGCGTGTGTAGGTTTTGGAAGCATAAAGGCCTCGACGGGAATTTAACCCCGAGTGTCCCACATGTTTCTAGTCTGCCCTTGTTCTAAGATCTTTCCTCACCTGGGAACTCACGGCCCCTTATGGGACTTAACCGCAAGAGCGATTACACGTTTTGGGAGCCGAGGGGACTTGCGTGCACTTACCTTCGAGGATTCCACGGGCCTATCGTGCGCCCAGGTTCTAACTTCTTTCCACAAGGGGGAACACACCGCCACATATGAATCTTCACTAAAGATCGAGCTTCCGTTTTGGAAGCATAAGGGTCTTGCCCTGCACTTAGCGTGGAGCATGCAGCTTGCCCATCGTGCACGCGGGTTCTAACATCTTGGCACGACCGGGAGCAAACTGCCATTGTGAACCTTCCCTCTCAGATCGCTTTGGCGTTTTGGAAGCATAAGCCTCCTTGTGGGCCCCGAACTCAGAGGATCCAACAAGCTTCTAGTCCGCTCGTGGTCTAAGTTCTTTCCTGAACTGGGAACACCCTGCCACTGAGTAGAATCCACCTTACGTGCGATTATGCGTTTTGGAAGCGTCAGGGACTGGACGTGCACGTCAATCCGAGTGTCCAGCGGGCTTCCGGGCTGCCCTTGTTCTGAGTCCTTTCCTGAACTGGGCACACACGGCCGCAGAGGCCTGTTCGCCTTCAGAGCGTTTCTAGCTTTGGGAAGCCTAAGGGACTGGACGTGCACTTAACTCCGAGGATCGAACGGGTTTCTCGTCTGCCCTTGTTCTGAGTTCTTTCCCGAACTCGGAACACACGGCAGAAGAGGCCTCCTCGCAGGAAGAGCCTTCATACGCTTTGGAACCCGAAGGGCCTTCGTCGGCATTATACTTAGAGCTTCCAACGTGCTTATGGTCCGCCTTTGTTCGAAGTTCTCTCCTGAACGGCCAACACTCAGCCACCTATGAATCTGCACTAAAGATCGAGTTTAAGGTTGGGAAGCCCAAGGGTCTTGGCCTGCACGGACTTTTCCGTCGGCAACTTGCTGTTAGTGCGCCTGTAGTCCCAACTTCTTTCCGCCCCTGGGCACCAACTGCCCTTGGCGCACCTTCACTTTCAGACCGCGTTTACGTTTTGGAAGCCTAAGCGTCTTTGTGGGCCCCTCCCTCAGAGTATGCCACAAGCTTCTCGTCCGCCCTTGTTCGAAGGTCTTTCCTTAACTGGGAACACACTGCCACTAAGGAGACTTAACCTCAAGCGCGAATATACGTTTTGGAAGCCTAAGGGACTGGACGTGCACCTCAATCCGAGTATCCAAAGGGCTTCCAGTCTGCCCTTGTTCTAAGTCCTTTCCTGAACTGGGAACCCAGGACCCCGTAGGCCTCTTCGCCTTCAGAGCGTTGATCCGTTTTGGGAGCCTAAGGGACTGGACGTGCCCTGAACTCAGCGTATCCAACTGGCTTCTAGTCTGCCCTTGTTCGAAGTCCATTCCTGAACTGGGAACACACGGACGTATCGGCCCGTTCGCCCTAAGAGCGTTTATACGTTTTGGAAGCAGAGGGTTCCGGGCGTGCACTTAACTCAGAGTAGCCAACTGGCTCCTAGTCTGCCCTTGTTGTAAGTCCTTTCCTGCACTGGGAACGCACGGCCGAATAGGCCTCCCCGCGTGAAGAGCCTCTGTACGTTTTGGAAGCCTAACGGAGGCTGCATTTTGCTTAGCGCTTCCAACTGGCTTCTCGTCCGCCTTTGCTCTAAATTCTTTCCTGAACTGGGAACACACTGCCCCCAATGGGACTTCCCCCGACAGGGCGAGGATGCAAGTGTAAGGGTCTTGGTGTTCACTTCCCTCAGAGAATCCAAGTTGGCGTCTGTCCGTCCCGGTTCTAGCTTCTTTCCTCAACGCGGAAAACACGGCCAGAGTGGGTTTCAGTATGCAGCGGGATTTTACGTTTTGGAAGCCGAAGCGCCCTGGCGAGCACTGAACTCAGGGTCTCCGACCTGCCTAGAGACCGCCCTTGTTCTAACACCTTTTCTCAACTGGGAAAACACGGCCCTTGTGGCGTGTTCACCTCCGGTGCGTGTGTAGGTTTTGGAAGCATAAAGGCCTCGACGGGAATTTAACCCCGAGTGTCCCACATGTTTCTAGTCTGCCCTTGTTCTAAGATCTTTCCTCACCTGGGAACTCACGGCCCCTTATGGGACTTAACCGCAAGAGCGATTACACGTTTTGGGAGCCGAGGGGACTTGCGTGCACTTACCTTCGAGGATTCCACGGGCCTATCGTGCGCCCAGGTTCTAACTTCTTTCCACAAGGGGGAACACACCGCCACATATGAATCTTCACTAAAGATCGAGCTTCCGTTTTGGAAGCATAAGGGTCTTGCCCTGCACTTAGCGTGGAGCATGCAGCTTGCCCATCGTGCACGCGGGTTCTAACATCTTGGCACGACCGGGAGCAAACTGCCATTGTGAACCTTCCCTCTCAGATCGCTTTGGCGTTTTGGAAGCATAAGCCTCCTTGTGGGCCCCGAACTCAGAGGATCCAACAAGCTTCTAGTCCGCTCGTGGTCTAAGTTCTTTCCTGAACTGGGAACACCCTGCCACTGAGTAGAATCCACCTTACGTGCGATTATGCGTTTTGGAAGCGTCAGGGACTGGACGTGCACGTCAATCCGAGTGTCCAGCGGGCTTCCGGGCTGCCCTTGTTCTGAGTCCTTTCCTGAACTGGGCACACACGGCCGCAGAGGCCTGTTCGCCTTCAGAGCGTTTCTAGCTTTGGGAAGCCTAAGGGACTGGACGTGCACTTAACTCCGAGGATCGAACGGGTTTCTCGTCTGCCCTTGTTCTGAGTTCTTTCCCGAACTCGGAACACACGGCAGAAGAGGCCTCCTCGCAGGAAGAGCCTTCATACGCTTTGGAACCCGAAGGGCCTTCGTCGGCATTATACTTAGAGCTTCCAACGTGCTTATGGTCCGCCTTTGTTCGAAGTTCTCTCCTGAACGGCCAACACTCAGCCACCTATGAATCTGCACTAAAGATCGAGTTTAAGGTTGGGAAGCCCAAGGGTCTTGGCCTGCACGGACTTTTCCGTCGGCAACTTGCTGTTAGTGCGCCTGTAGTCCCAACTTCTTTCCGCCCCTGGGCACCAACTGCCCTTGGCGCACCTTCACTTTCAGACCGCGTTTACGTTTTGGAAGCCTAAGCGTCTTTGTGGGCCCCTCCCTCAGAGTATGCCACAAGCTTCTCGTCCGCCCTTGTTCGAAGGTCTTTCCTTAACTGGGAACACACTGCCACTAAGGAGACTTAACCTCAAGCGCGAATATACGTTTTGGAAGCCTAAGGGACTGGACGTGCACCTCAATCCGAGTATCCAAAGGGCTTCCAGTCTGCCCTTGTTCTAAGTCCTTTCCTGAACTGGGAACCCAGGACCCCGTAGGCCTCTTCGCCTTCAGAGCGTTGATCCGTTTTGGGAGCCTAAGGGACTGGACGTGCCCTGAACTCAGCGTATCCAACTGGCTTCTAGTCTGCCCTTGTTCGAAGTCCATTCCTGAACTGGGAACACACGGACGTATCGGCCCGTTCGCCCTAAGAGCGTTTATACGTTTTGGAAGCAGAGGGTTCCGGGCGTGCACTTAACTCAGAGTAGCCAACTGGCTCCTAGTCTGCCCTTGTTGTAAGTCCTTTCCTGCACTGGGAACGCACGGCCGAATAGGCCTCCCCGCGTGAAGAGCCTCTGTACGTTTTGGAAGCCTAACGGAGGCTGCATTTTGCTTAGCGCTTCCAACTGGCTTCTCGTCCGCCTTTGCTCTAAATTCTTTCCTGAACTGGGAACACACTGCCCCCAATGGGACTTCCCCCGACAGGGCGAGGATGCAAGTGTAAGGGTCTTGGTGTTCACTTCCCTCAGAGAATCCAAGTTGGCGTCTGTCCGTCCCGGTTCTAGCTTCTTTCCTCAACGCGGAAAACACGGCCAGAGTGGGTTTCAGTATGCAGCGGGATTTTACGTTTTGGAAGCCGAAGCGCCCTGGCGAGCACTGAACTCAGGGTCTCCGACCTGCCTAGAGACCGCCCTTGTTCTAACACCTTTTCTCAACTGGGAAAACACGGCCCTTGTGGCGTGTTCACCTCCGGTGCGTGTGTAGGTTTTGGAAGCATAAAGGCCTCGACGGGAATTTAACCCCGAGTGTCCCACATGTTTCTAGTCTGCCCTTGTTCTAAGATCTTTCCTCACCTGGGAACTCACGGCCCCTTATGGGACTTAACCGCAAGAGCGATTACACGTTTTGGGAGCCGAGGGGACTTGCGTGCACTTACCTTCGAGGATTCCACGGGCCTATCGTGCGCCCAGGTTCTAACTTCTTTCCACAAGGGGGAACACACCGCCACATATGAATCTTCACTAAAGATCGAGCTTCCGTTTTGGAAGCATAAGGGTCTTGCCCTGCACTTAGCGTGGAGCATGCAGCTTGCCCATCGTGCACGCGGGTTCTAACATCTTGGCACGACCGGGAGCAAACTGCCATTGTGAACCTTCCCTCTCAGATCGCTTTGGCGTTTTGGAAGCATAAGCCTCCTTGTGGGCCCCGAACTCAGAGGATCCAACAAGCTTCTAGTCCGCTCGTGGTCTAAGTTCTTTCCTGAACTGGGAACACCCTGCCACTGAGTAGAATCCACCTTACGTGCGATTATGCGTTTTGGAAGCGTCAGGGACTGGACGTGCACGTCAATCCGAGTGTCCAGCGGGCTTCCGGGCTGCCCTTGTTCTGAGTCCTTTCCTGAACTGGGCACACACGGCCGCAGAGGCCTGTTCGCCTTCAGAGCGTTTCTAGCTTTGGGAAGCCTAAGGGACTGGACGTGCACTTAACTCCGAGGATCGAACGGGTTTCTCGTCTGCCCTTGTTCTGAGTTCTTTCCCGAACTCGGAACACACGGCAGAAGAGGCCTCCTCGCAGGAAGAGCCTTCATACGCTTTGGAACCCGAAGGGCCTTCGTCGGCATTATACTTAGAGCTTCCAACGTGCTTATGGTCCGCCTTTGTTCGAAGTTCTCTCCTGAACGGCCAACACTCAGCCACCTATGAATCTGCACTAAAGATCGAGTTTAAGGTTGGGAAGCCCAAGGGTCTTGGCCTGCACGGACTTTTCCGTCGGCAACTTGCTGTTAGTGCGCCTGTAGTCCCAACTTCTTTCCGCCCCTGGGCACCAACTGCCCTTGGCGCACCTTCACTTTCAGACCGCGTTTACGTTTTGGAAGCCTAAGCGTCTTTGTGGGCCCCTCCCTCAGAGTATGCCACAAGCTTCTCGTCCGCCCTTGTTCGAAGGTCTTTCCTTAACTGGGAACACACTGCCACTAAGGAGACTTAACCTCAAGCGCGAATATACGTTTTGGAAGCCTAAGGGACTGGACGTGCACCTCAATCCGAGTATCCAAAGGGCTTCCAGTCTGCCCTTGTTCTAAGTCCTTTCCTGAACTGGGAACCCAGGACCCCGTAGGCCTCTTCGCCTTCAGAGCGTTGATCCGTTTTGGGAGCCTAAGGGACTGGACGTGCCCTGAACTCAGCGTATCCAACTGGCTTCTAGTCTGCCCTTGTTCGAAGTCCATTCCTGAACTGGGAACACACGGACGTATCGGCCCGTTCGCCCTAAGAGCGTTTATACGTTTTGGAAGCAGAGGGTTCCGGGCGTGCACTTAACTCAGAGTAGCCAACTGGCTCCTAGTCTGCCCTTGTTGTAAGTCCTTTCCTGCACTGGGAACGCACGGCCGAATAGGCCTCCCCGCGTGAAGAGCCTCTGTACGTTTTGGAAGCCTAACGGAGGCTGCATTTTGCTTAGCGCTTCCAACTGGCTTCTCGTCCGCCTTTGCTCTAAATTCTTTCCTGAACTGGGAACACACTGCCCCCAATGGGACTTCCCCCGACAGGGCGAGGATGCAAGTGTAAGGGTCTTGGTGTTCACTTCCCTCAGAGAATCCAAGTTGGCGTCTGTCCGTCCCGGTTCTAGCTTCTTTCCTCAACGCGGAAAACACGGCCAGAGTGGGTTTCAGTATGCAGCGGGATTTTACGTTTTGGAAGCCGAAGCGCCCTGGCGAGCACTGAACTCAGGGTCTCCGACCTGCCTAGAGACCGCCCTTGTTCTAACACCTTTTCTCAACTGGGAAAACACGGCCCTTGTGGCGTGTTCACCTCCGGTGCGTGTGTAGGTTTTGGAAGCATAAAGGCCTCGACGGGAATTTAACCCCGAGTGTCCCACATGTTTCTAGTCTGCCCTTGTTCTAAGATCTTTCCTCACCTGGGAACTCACGGCCCCTTATGGGACTTAACCGCAAGAGCGATTACACGTTTTGGGAGCCGAGGGGACTTGCGTGCACTTACCTTCGAGGATTCCACGGGCCTATCGTGCGCCCAGGTTCTAACTTCTTTCCACAAGGGGGAACACACCGCCACATATGAATCTTCACTAAAGATCGAGCTTCCGTTTTGGAAGCATAAGGGTCTTGCCCTGCACTTAGCGTGGAGCATGCAGCTTGCCCATCGTGCACGCGGGTTCTAACATCTTGGCACGACCGGGAGCAAACTGCCATTGTGAACCTTCCCTCTCAGATCGCTTTGGCGTTTTGGAAGCATAAGCCTCCTTGTGGGCCCCGAACTCAGAGGATCCAACAAGCTTCTAGTCCGCTCGTGGTCTAAGTTCTTTCCTGAACTGGGAACACCCTGCCACTGAGTAGAATCCACCTTACGTGCGATTATGCGTTTTGGAAGCGTCAGGGACTGGACGTGCACGTCAATCCGAGTGTCCAGCGGGCTTCCGGGCTGCCCTTGTTCTGAGTCCTTTCCTGAACTGGGCACACACGGCCGCAGAGGCCTGTTCGCCTTCAGAGCGTTTCTAGCTTTGGGAAGCCTAAGGGACTGGACGTGCACTTAACTCCGAGGATCGAACGGGTTTCTCGTCTGCCCTTGTTCTGAGTTCTTTCCCGAACTCGGAACACACGGCAGAAGAGGCCTCCTCGCAGGAAGAGCCTTCATACGCTTTGGAACCCGAAGGGCCTTCGTCGGCATTATACTTAGAGCTTCCAACGTGCTTATGGTCCGCCTTTGTTCGAAGTTCTCTCCTGAACGGCCAACACTCAGCCACCTATGAATCTGCACTAAAGATCGAGTTTAAGGTTGGGAAGCCCAAGGGTCTTGGCCTGCACGGACTTTTCCGTCGGCAACTTGCTGTTAGTGCGCCTGTAGTCCCAACTTCTTTCCGCCCCTGGGCACCAACTGCCCTTGGCGCACCTTCACTTTCAGACCGCGTTTACGTTTTGGAAGCCTAAGCGTCTTTGTGGGCCCCTCCCTCAGAGTATGCCACAAGCTTCTCGTCCGCCCTTGTTCGAAGGTCTTTCCTTAACTGGGAACACACTGCCACTAAGGAGACTTAACCTCAAGCGCGAATATACGTTTTGGAAGCCTAAGGGACTGGACGTGCACCTCAATCCGAGTATCCAAAGGGCTTCCAGTCTGCCCTTGTTCTAAGTCCTTTCCTGAACTGGGAACCCAGGACCCCGTAGGCCTCTTCGCCTTCAGAGCGTTGATCCGTTTTGGGAGCCTAAGGGACTGGACGTGCCCTGAACTCAGCGTATCCAACTGGCTTCTAGTCTGCCCTTGTTCGAAGTCCATTCCTGAACTGGGAACACACGGACGTATCGGCCCGTTCGCCCTAAGAGCGTTTATACGTTTTGGAAGCAGAGGGTTCCGGGCGTGCACTTAACTCAGAGTAGCCAACTGGCTCCTAGTCTGCCCTTGTTGTAAGTCCTTTCCTGCACTGGGAACGCACGGCCGAATAGGCCTCCCCGCGTGAAGAGCCTCTGTACGTTTTGGAAGCCTAACGGAGGCTGCATTTTGCTTAGCGCTTCCAACTGGCTTCTCGTCCGCCTTTGCTCTAAATTCTTTCCTGAACTGGGAACACACTGCCCCCAATGGGACTTCCCCCGACAGGGCGAGGATGCAAGTGTAAGGGTCTTGGTGTTCACTTCCCTCAGAGAATCCAAGTTGGCGTCTGTCCGTCCCGGTTCTAGCTTCTTTCCTCAACGCGGAAAACACGGCCAGAGTGGGTTTCAGTATGCAGCGGGATTTTACGTTTTGGAAGCCGAAGCGCCCTGGCGAGCACTGAACTCAGGGTCTCCGACCTGCCTAGAGACCGCCCTTGTTCTAACACCTTTTCTCAACTGGGAAAACACGGCCCTTGTGGCGTGTTCACCTCCGGTGCGTGTGTAGGTTTTGGAAGCATAAAGGCCTCGACGGGAATTTAACCCCGCGTGTCCCACATGCTTCTAGTCTGCCCTTGTTCTAAGATCTTTCCTCACCTGGGAACTCACGGCCCCTTATGGGACTTAACCGCAAGAGCGATTACACGTTTTGGGAGCCGAGGGGACTTGCGTGCACTTACCTTCGAGGATTCCACGGGCCTATCGTGCGCCCAGGTTCTAACTTCTTTCCACAAGGGGGAACACACCGCCACATATGAATCTTCACTAAAGATCGAGCTTCCGTTTTGGAAGCATAAGGGTCTTGCCCTGCACTTAGCGTGGAGCATGCAGCTTGCCCATCGTGCACGCGGGTTCTAACATCTTGGCACGACCGGGAGCAAACTGCCATTGTGAACCTTCCCTCTCAGATCGCTTTGGCGTTTTGGAAGCATAAGCCTCCTTGTGGGCCCCGAACTCAGAGGATCCAACAAGCTTCTAGTCCGCTCGTGGTCTAAGTTCTTTCCTGAACTGGGAACACCCTGCCACTGAGTAGAATCCACCTTACGTGCGATTATGCGTTTTGGAAGCGTCAGGGACTGGACGTGCACGTCAATCCGAGTGTCCAGCGGGCTTCCGGGCTGCCCTTGTTCTGAGTCCTTTCCTGAACTGGGCACACACGGCCGCAGAGGCCTGTTCGCCTTCAGAGCGTTTCTAGCTTTGGGAAGCCTAAGGGACTGGACGTGCACTTAACTCCGAGGATCGAACGGGTTTCTCGTCTGCCCTTGTTCTGAGTTCTTTCCCGAACTCGGAACACACGGCAGAAGAGGCCTCCTCGCAGGAAGAGCCTTCATACGCTTTGGAACCCGAAGGGCCTTCGTCGGCATTATACTTAGAGCTTCCAACGTGCTTATGGTCCGCCTTTGTTCGAAGTTCTCTCCTGAACGGCCAACACTCAGCCACCTATGAATCTGCACTAAAGATCGAGTTTAAGGTTGGGAAGCCCAAGGGTCTTGGCCTGCACGGACTTTTCCGTCGGCAACTTGCTGTTAGTGCGCCTGTAGTCCCAACTTCTTTCCGCCCCTGGGCACCAACTGCCCTTGGCGCACCTTCACTTTCAGACCGCGTTTACGTTTTGGAAGCCTAAGCGTCTTTGTGGGCCCCTCCCTCAGAGTATGCCACAAGCTTCTCGTCCGCCCTTGTTCGAAGGTCTTTCCTTAACTGGGAACACACTGCCACTAAGGAGACTTAACCTCAAGCGCGAATATACGTTTTGGAAGCCTAAGGGACTGGACGTGCACCTCAATCCGAGTATCCAAAGGGCTTCCAGTCTGCCCTTGTTCTAAGTCCTTTCCTGAACTGGGAACCCAGGACCCCGTAGGCCTCTTCGCCTTCAGAGCGTTGATCCGTTTTGGGAGCCTAAGGGACTGGACGTGCCCTGAACTCAGCGTATCCAACTGGCTTCTAGTCTGCCCTTGTTCGAAGTCCATTCCTGAACTGGGAACACACGGACGTATCGGCCCGTTCGCCCTAAGAGCGTTTATACGTTTTGGAAGCAGAGGGTTCCGGGCGTGCACTTAACTCAGAGTAGCCAACTGGCTCCTAGTCTGCCCTTGTTGTAAGTCCTTTCCTGCACTGGGAACGCACGGCCGAATAGGCCTCCCCGCGTGAAGAGCCTCTGTACGTTTTGGAAGCCTAACGGAGGCTGCATTTTGCTTAGCGCTTCCAACTGGCTTCTCGTCCGCCTTTGCTCTAAATTCTTTCCTGAACTGGGAACACACTGCCCCCAATGGGACTTCCCCCGACAGGGCGAGGATGCAAGTGTAAGGGTCTTGGTGTTCACTTCCCTCAGAGAATCCAAGTTGGCGTCTGTCCGTCCCGGTTCTAGCTTCTTTCCTCAACGCGGAAAACACGGCCAGAGTGGGTTTCAGTATGCAGCGGGATTTTACGTTTTGGAAGCCGAAGCGCCCTGGCGAGCACTGAACTCAGGGTCTCCGACCTGCCTAGAGACCGCCCTTGTTCTAACACCTTTTCTCAACTGGGAAAACACGGCCCTTGTGGCGTGTTCACCTCCGGTGCGTGTGTAGGTTTTGGAAGCATAAAGGCCTCGACGGGAATTTAACCCCGAGTGTCCCACATGTTTCTAGTCTGCCCTTGTTCTAAGATCTTTCCTCACCTGGGAACTCACGGCCCCTTATGGGACTTAACCGCAAGAGCGATTACACGTTTTGGGAGCCGAGGGGACTTGCGTGCACTTACCTTCGAGGATTCCACGGGCCTATCGTGCGCCCAGGTTCTAACTTCTTTCCACAAGGGGGAACACACCGCCACATATGAATCTTCACTAAAGATCGAGCTTCCGTTTTGGAAGCATAAGGGTCTTGCCCTGCACTTAGCGTGGAGCATGCAGCTTGCCCATCGTGCACGCGGGTTCTAACATCTTGGCACGACCGGGAGCAAACTGCCATTGTGAACCTTCCCTCTCAGATCGCTTTGGCGTTTTGGAAGCATAAGCCTCCTTGTGGGCCCCGAACTCAGAGGATCCAACAAGCTTCTAGTCCGCTCGTGGTCTAAGTTCTTTCCTGAACTGGGAACACCCTGCCACTGAGTAGAATCCACCTTACGTGCGATTATGCGTTTTGGAAGCGTCAGGGACTGGACGTGCACGTCAATCCGAGTGTCCAGCGGGCTTCCGGGCTGCCCTTGTTCTGAGTCCTTTCCTGAACTGGGCACACACGGCCGCAGAGGCCTGTTCGCCTTCAGAGCGTTTCTAGCTTTGGGAAGCCTAAGGGACTGGACGTGCACTTAACTCCGAGGATCGAACGGGTTTCTCGTCTGCCCTTGTTCTGAGTTCTTTCCCGAACTCGGAACACACGGCAGAAGAGGCCTCCTCGCAGGAAGAGCCTTCATACGCTTTGGAACCCGAAGGGCCTTCGTCGGCATTATACTTAGAGCTTCCAACGTGCTTATGGTCCGCCTTTGTTCGAAGTTCTCTCCTGAACGGCCAACACTCAGCCACCTATGAATCTGCACTAAAGATCGAGTTTAAGGTTGGGAAGCCCAAGGGTCTTGGCCTGCACGGACTTTTCCGTCGGCAACTTGCTGTTAGTGCGCCTGTAGTCCCAACTTCTTTCCGCCCCTGGGCACCAACTGCCCTTGGCGCACCTTCACTTTAAGACCGCGTTTACGTTTTGGAAGCCTAAGCGTCTTTGTGGGCCCCTCCCTCAGAGTATGCCACAAGCTTCTCGTCCGCCCTTGTTCGAAGGTCTTTCCTTAACTGGGAACACACTGCCACTAAGGAGACTTAACCTCAAGCGCGAATATACGTTTTGGAAGCCTAAGGGACTGGACGTGCACCTCAATCCGAGTATCCAAAGGGCTTCCAGTCTGCCCTTGTTCTAAGTCCTTTCCTGAACTGGGAACCCAGGACCCCGTAGGCCTCTTCGCCTTCAGAGCGTTGATCCGTTTTGGGAGCCTAAGGGACTGGACGTGCCCTGAACTCAGCGTATCCAACTGGCTTCTAGTCTGCCCTTGTTCGAAGTCCATTCCTGAACTGGGAACACACGGACGTATCGGCCCGTTCGCCCTAAGAGCGTTTATACGTTTTGGAAGCAGAGGGTTCCGGGCGTGCACTTAACTCAGAGTAGCCAACTGGCTCCTAGTCTGCCCTTGTTGTAAGTCCTTTCCTGCACTGGGAACGCACGGCCGAATAGGCCTCCCCGCGTGAAGAGCCTCTGTACGTTTCGGAAGCCTAACGGAGGCTGCATTTTGCTTAGCGCTTCCAACTGGCTTCTCGTCCGCCTTTGCTCTAAATTCTTTCCTGAACTGGGAACACACTGCCCCCAATGGGACTTCCCCCGACAGGGCGAGGATGCAAGTGTAAGGGTCTTGGTGTTCACTTCCCTCAGAGAATCCAAGTTGGCGTCTGTCCGTCCCGGTTCTAGCTTCTTTCCTCAACGCGGAAAACACGGCCAGAGTGGGTTTCAGTATGCAGCGGGATTTTACGTTTTGGAAGCCGAAGCGCCCTGGCGAGCACTGAACTCAGGGTCTCCGACCTGCCTAGAGACCGCCCTTGTTCTAACACCTTTTCTCAACTGGGAAAACACGGCCCTTGTGGCGTGTTCACCTCCGGTGCGTGTGTAGGTTTTGGAAGCATAAAGGCCTCGACGGGAATTTAACCCCGAGTGTCCCACATGTTTCTAGTCTGCCCTTGTTCTAAGATCTTTCCTCACCTGGGAACTCACGGCCCCTTATGGGACTTAACCGCAAGAGCGATTACACGTTTTGGGAGCCGAGGGGACTTGCGTGCACTTACCTTCGAGGATTCCACGGGCCTATCGTGCGCCCAGGTTCTAACTTCTTTCCACAAGGGGGAACACACCGCCACATATGAATCTTCACTAAAGATCGAGCTTCCGTTTTGGAAGCATAAGGGTCTTGCCCTGCACTTAGCGTGGAGCATGCAGCTTGCCCATCGTGCACGCGGGTTCTAACATCTTGGCACGACCGGGAGCAAACTGCCATTGTGAACCTTCCCTCTCAGATCGCTTTGGCGTTTTGGAAGCATAAGCCTCCTTGTGGGCCCCGAACTCAGAGGATCCAACAAGCTTCTAGTCCGCTCGTGGTCTAAGTTCTTTCCTGAACTGGGAACACCCTGCCACTGAGTAGAATCCACCTTACGTGCGATTATGCGTTTTGGAAGCGTCAGGGACTGGACGTGCACGTCAATCCGAGTGTCCAGCGGGCTTCCGGGCTGCCCTTGTTCTGAGTCCTTTCCTGAACTGGGCACACACGGCCGCAGAGGCCTGTTCGCCTTCAGAGCGTTTCTAGCTTTGGGAAGCCTAAGGGACTGGACGTGCACTTAACTCCGAGGATCGAACGGGTTTCTCGTCTGCCCTTGTTCTGAGTTCTTTCCCGAACTCGGAACACACGGCAGAAGAGGCCTCCTCGCAGGAAGAGCCTTCATACGCTTTGGAACCCGAAGGGCCTTCGTCGGCATTATACTTAGAGCTTCCAACGTGCTTATGGTCCGCCTTTGTTCGAAGTTCTCTCCTGAACGGCCAACACTCAGCCACCTATGAATCTGCACTAAAGATCGAGTTTAAGGTTGGGAAGCCCAAGGGTCTTGGCCTGCACGGACTTTTCCGTCGGCAACTTGCTGTTAGTGCGCCTGTAGTCCCAACTTCTTTCCGCCCCTGGGCACCAACTGCCCTTGGCGCACCTTCACTTTCAGACCGCGTTTACGTTTTGGAAGCCTAAGCGTCTTTGTGGGCCCCTCCCTCAGAGTATGCCACAAGCTTCTCGTCCGCCCTTGTTCGAAGGTCTTTCCTTAACTGGGAACACACTGCCACTAAGGAGACTTAACCTCAAGCGCGAATATACGTTTTGGAAGCCTAAGGGACTGGACGTGCACCTCAATCCGAGTATCCAAAGGGCTTCCAGTCTGCCCTTGTTCTAAGTCCTTTCCTGAACTGGGAACCCAGGACCCCGTAGGCCTCTTCGCCTTCAGAGCGTTGATCCGTTTTGGGAGCCTAAGGGACTGGACGTGCCCTGAACTCAGCGTATCCAACTGGCTTCTAGTCTGCCCTTGTTCGAAGTCCATTCCTGAACTGGGAACACACGGACGTATCGGCCCGTTCGCCCTAAGAGCGTTTATACGTTTTGGAAGCAGAGGGTTCCGGGCGTGCACTTAACTCAGAGTAGCCAACTGGCTCCTAGTCTGCCCTTGTTGTAAGTCCTTTCCTGCACTGGGAACGCACGGCCGAATAGGCCTCCCCGCGTGAAGAGCCTCTGTACGTTTCGGAAGCCTAACGGAGGCTGCATTTTGCTTAGCGCTTCCAACTGGCTTCTCGTCCGCCTTTGCTCTAAATTCTTTCCTGAACTGGGAACACACTGCCCCCAATGGGACTTCCCCCGACAGGGCGAGGATGCAAGTGTAAGGGTCTTGGTGTTCACTTCCCTCAGAGAATCCAAGTTGGCGTCTGTCCGTCCCGGTTCTAGCTTCTTTCCTCAACGCGGAAAACACGGCCAGAGTGGGTTTCAGTATGCAGCGGGATTTTACGTTTTGGAAGCCGAAGCGCCCTGGCGAGCACTGAACTCAGGGTCTCCGACCTGCCTAGAGACCGCCCTTGTTCTAACACCTTGTCTCAACTGGGAAAACACGGCCCTTGTGGCGTGTTCACCTCCGGTGCGTGTGTAGGTTTTGGAAGCATAAAGGCCTCGACGGGAATTTAACCCCGAGTGTCCCACATGTTTCTAGTCTGCCCTTGTTCTAAGATCTTTCCTCACCTGGGAACTCACGGCCCCTTATGGGACTTAACCGCAAGAGCGATTACACGTTTTGGGAGCCGAGGGGACTTGCGTGCACTTACCTTCGAGGATTCCACGGGCCTATCGTGCGCCCAGGTTCTAACTTCTTTCCACAAGGGGGAACACACCGCCACATATGAATCTTCACTAAAGATCGAGCTTCCGTTTTGGAAGCATAAGGGTCTTGCCCTGCACTTAGCGTGGAGCATGCAGCTTGCCCATCGTGCACGCGGGTTCTAACATCTTGGCACGACCGGGAGCAAACTGCCATTGTGAACCTTCCCTCTCAGATCGCTTTGGCGTTTTGGAAGCATAAGCCTCCTTGTGGGCCCCGAACTCAGAGGATCCAACAAGCTTCTAGTCCGCTCGTGGTCTAAGTTCTTTCCTGAACTGGGAACACCCTGCCACTGAGTAGAATCCACCTTACGTGCGATTATGCGTTTTGGAAGCGTCAGGGACTGGACGTGCACGTCAATCCGAGTGTCCAGCGGGCTTCCGGGCTGCCCTTGTTCTGAGTCCTTTCCTGAACTGGGCACACACGGCCGCAGAGGCCTGTTCGCCTTCAGAGCGTTTCTAGCTTTGGGAAGCCTAAGGGACTGGACGTGCACTTAACTCCGAGGATCGAACGGGTTTCTCGTCTGCCCTTGTTCTGAGTTCTTTCCCGAACTCGGAACACACGGCAGAAGAGGCCTCCTCGCAGGAAGAGCCTTCATACGCTTTGGAACCCGAAGGGCCTTCGTCGGCATTATACTTAGAGCTTCCAACGTGCTTATGGTCCGCCTTTGTTCGAAGTTCTCTCCTGAACGGCCAACACTCAGCCACCTATGAATCTGCACTAAAGATCGAGTTTAAGGTTGGGAAGCCCAAGGGTCTTGGCCTGCACGGACTTTTCCGTCGGCAACTTGCTGTTAGTGCGCCTGTAGTCCCAACTTCTTTCCGCCCCTGGGCACCAACTGCCCTTGGCGCACCTTCACTTTAAGACCGCGTTTACGTTTTGGAAGCCTAAGCGTCTTTGTGGGCCCCTCCCTCAGAGTATGCCACAAGCTTCTCGTCCGCCCTTGTTCGAAGGTCTTTCCTTAACTGGGAACACACTGCCACTAAGGAGACTTAACCTCAAGCGCGAATATACGTTTTGGAAGCCTAAGGGACTGGACGTGCACCTCAATCCGAGTATCCAAAGGGCTTCCAGTCTGCCCTTGTTCTAAGTCCTTTCCTGAACTGGGAACCCAGGACCCCGTAGGCCTCTTCGCCTTCAGAGCGTTGATCCGTTTTGGGAGCCTAAGGGACTGGCCGTGCCCTGAACTCAGCGTATCCAACTGGCTTCTAGTCTGCCCTTGTTCGAAGTCCATTCCTGAACTGGGAACACACGGACGTATCGGCCCGTTCGCCCTAAGAGCGTTTATACGTGTTGGAAGCAGAGGGTTCCGGGCGTGCACTTAACTCAGAGTAGCCAACTGGCTCCTAGTCTGCCCTTGTTGTAAGTCCTTTCCTGCACTGGGAACGCACGGCCGAATAGGCCTCCCCGCGTGAAGAGCCTCTGTACGTTTCGGAAGCCTAACGGAGGCTGCATTTTGCTTAGCGCTTCCAACTGGCTTCTCGTCCGCCTTTGCTCTAAATTCTTTCCTGAACTGGGAACACACTGCCCCCAATGGGACTTCCCCCGACAGGGCGAGGATGCAAGTGTAAGGGTCTTGGTGTTCACTTCCCTCAGAGAATCCAAGTTGGCGTCTGTCCGTCCCGGTTCTAGCTTCTTTCCTCAACGCGGAAAACACGGCCAGAGTGGGTTTCAGTATGCAGCGGGATTTTACGTTTTGGAAGCCGAAGCGCCCTGGCGAGCACTGAACTCAGGGTCTCCGACCTGCCTAGAGACCGCCCTTGTTCTAACACCTTTTCTCAACTGGGAAAACACGGCCCTTGTGGCGTGTTCACCTCCGGTGCGTGTGTAGGTTTTGGAAGCATAAAGGCCTCGACGGGAATTTAACCCCGAGTGTCCCACATGTTTCTAGTCTGCCCTTGTTCTAAGATCTTTCCTCACCTGGGAACTCACGGCCCCTTATGGGACTTAACCGCAAGAGCGATTACACGTTTTGGGAGCCGAGGGGACTTGCGTGCACTTACCTTCGAGGATTCCACGGGCCTATCGTGCGCCCAGGTTCTAACTTCTTTCCACAAGGGGGAACACACCGCCACATATGAATCTTCACTAAAGATCGAGCTTCCGTTTTGGAAGCATAAGGGTCTTGCCCTGCACTTAGCGTGGAGCATGCAGCTCGCCCATCGTGCACGCGGGTTCTAACATCTTGGCACGACCGGGAGCAAACTGCCATTGTGAACCTTCCCTCTCAGATCGCTTTGGCGTTTTGGAAGCATAAGCCTCCCTGTGGGCCCCGAACTCAGAGGATCCAACAAGCTTCTAGTCCGCGCGTGGTCTAAGTTCTTTCCTGAACTGGGAACACCCTGCCACTGAGTAGAATCCACCTTACGTGCGATTATGCGTTTTGGAAGCGTCAGGGACTGGACGTGCACGTCAATCCGAGTGTCCAGCGGGCTTCCGGGCTGCCCTTGTTCTGAGTCCTTTCCTGAACTGGGCACACACGGCCGCAGAGGCCTGTTCGCCTTCAGAGCGTTTCTAGCTTTGGGAAGCCTAAGGGACTGGACGTGCACTTAACTCCGAGGATCGAACGGGTTTCTCGTCTGCCCTTGTTCTGAGTTCTTTCCCGAACTCGGAACACACGGCAGAAGAGGCCTCCTCGCAGGAAGAGCCTTCATACGCTTTGGAACCCGAAGGGCCTTCGTCGGCATTATACTTAGAGCTTCCAACGTGCTTATGGTCCGCCTTTGTTCGAAGTTCTCTCCTGAACGGCCAACACTCAGCCACCTATGAATCTGCACTAAAGATCGAGTTTAAGGTTGGGGAGCCCAAGGGTCTTGGCCTGCACGGACTTTTCCGTCGGCAACTTGCTGTTAGTGCGCCTGTAGTCCCAACTTCTTTCCGCCCCTGGGCACCAACTGCCCTTGGCGCACCTTCACTTTCAGACCGCGTTTACGTTTTGGAAGCCTAAGCGTCTTTGTGGGCCCCTCCCTCAGAGTATGCCACAAGCTTCTCGTCCGCCCTTGTTCGAAGGTCTTTCCTTAACTGGGAACACACTGCCACTAAGGAGACTTAACCTCAAGCGCGAATATACGTTTTGGAAGCCTAAGGGACTGGACGTGCACCTCAATCCGAGTATCCAAAGGGCTTCCAGTCTGCCCTTGTTCTAAGTCCTTTCCTGAACTGGGAACCCAGGACCCCGTAGGCCTCTTCGCCTTCAGAGCGTTGATCCGTTTTGGGAGCCTAAGGGACTGGCCGTGCCCTGAACTCAGCGTATCCAACTGGCTTCTAGTCTGCCCTTGTTCGAAGTCCATTCCTGAACTGGGAACACACGGACGTATCGGCCCGTTCGCCCTAAGAGCGTTTATACGTTTTGGAAGCAGAGGGTTCCGGGCGTGCACTTAACTCAGAGTAGCCAACTGGCTCCTAGTCTGCCCTTGTTGTAAGTCCTTTCCTGCACTGGGAACGCACGGCCGAATAGGCCTCCCCGCGTGAAGAGCCTCTGTACGTTTCGGAAGCCTAACGGAGGCTGCATTTTGCTTAGCGCTTCCAACTGGCTTCTCGTCCGCCTTTGCTCTAAATTCTTTCCTGAACTGGGAACACACTGCCCCCAATGGGACTTCCCCCGACAGGGCGAGGATGCAAGTGTAAGGGTCTTGGTGTTCACTTCCCTCAGAGAATCCAAGTTGGCGTCTGTCCGTCCCGGTTCTAGCTTCTTTCCTCAACGCGGAAAACACGGCCAGAGTGGGTTTCAGTATGCAGCGGGATTTTACGTTTTGGAAGCCGAAGCGCCCTGGCGAGCACTGAACTCAGGGTCTCCGACCTGCCTAGAGACCGCCCTTGTTCTAACACCTTTTCTCAACTGGGAAAACACGGCCCTTGTGGCGTGTTCACCTCCGGTGCGTGTGTAGGTTTTGGAAGCATAAAGGCCTCGACGGGAATTTAACCCCGAGTGTCCCACATGTTTCTAGTCTGCCCTTGTTCTAAGATCTTTCCTCACCTGGGAACTCACGGCCCCTTATGGGACTTAACCGCAAGAGCGATTACACGTTTTGGGAGCCGAGGGGACTTGCGTGCACTTACCTTCGAGGATTCCACGGGCCTATCGTGCGCCCAGGTTCTAACTTCTTTCCACAAGGGGGAACACACCGCCACATATGAATCTTCACTAAAGATCGAGCTTCCGTTTTGGAAGCATAAGGGTCTTGCCCTGCACTTAGCGTGGAGCATGCAGCTCGCCCATCGTGCACGCGGGTTCTAACATCTTGGCACGACCGGGAGCAAACTGCCATTGTGAACCTTCCCTCTCAGATCGCTTTGGCGTTTTGGAAGCATAAGCCTCCCTGTGGGCCCCGAACTCAGAGGATCCAACAAGCTTCTAGTCCGCGCGTGGTCTAAGTTCTTTCCTGAACTGGGAACACCCTGCCACTGAGTAGAATCCACCTTACGTGCGATTATGCGTTTTGGAAGCGTCAGGGACTGGACGTGCACGTCAATCCGAGTGTCCAGCGGGCTTCCGGGCTGCCCTTGTTCTGAGTCCTTTCCTGAACTGGGCACACACGGCCGCAGAGGCCTGTTCGCCTTCAGAGCGTTTCTAGCTTTGGGAAGCCTAAGGGACTGGACGTGCACTTAACTCCGAGGATCGAACGGGTTTCTCGTCTGCCCTTGTTCTGAGTTCTTTCCCGAACTCGGAACACACGGCAGAAGAGGCCTCCTCGCAGGAAGAGCCTTCATACGCTTTGGAACCCGAAGGGCCTTCGTCGGCATTATACTTAGAGCTTCCAACGTGCTTATGGTCCGCCTTTGTTCGAAGTTCTCTCCTGAACGGCCAACACTCAGCCACCTATGAATCTGCACTAAAGATCGAGTTTAAGGTTGGGGAGCCCAAGGGTCTTGGCCTGCACGGACTTTTCCGTCGGCAACTTGCTGTTAGTGCGCCTGTAGTCCCAACTTCTTTCCGCCCCTGGGCACCAACTGCCCTTGGCGCACCTTCACTTTCAGACCGCGTTTACGTTTTGGAAGCCTAAGCGTCTTTGTGGGCCCCTCCCTCAGAGTATGCCACAAGCTTCTCGTCCGCCCTTGTTCGAAGGTCTTTCCTTAACTGGGAACACACTGCCACTAAGGAGACTTAACCTCAAGCGCGAATATACGTTTTGGAAGCCTAAGGGACTGGACGTGCACCTCAATCCGAGTATCCAAAGGGCTTCCAGTCTGCCCTTGTTCTAAGTCCTTTCCTGAACTGGGAACCCAGGACCCCGTAGGCCTCTTCGCCTTCAGAGCGTTGATCCGTTTTGGGAGCCTAAGGGACTGGACGTGCCCTGAACTCAGCGTATCCAACTGGCTTCTAGTCTGCCCTTGTTCGAAGTCCATTCCTGAACTGGGAACACACGGACGTATCGGCCCGTTCGCCCTAAGAGCGTTTATACGTTTTGGAAGCAGAGGGTTCCGGGCGTGCACTTAACTCAGAGTAGCCAACTGGCTCCTAGTCTGCCCTTGTTGTAAGTCCTTTCCTGCACTGGGAACGCACGGCCGAATAGGCCTCCCCGCGTGAAGAGCCTCTGTACGTTTCGGAAGCCTAACGGAGGCTGCATTTTGCTTAGCGCTTCCAACTGGCTTCTCGTCCGCCTTTGCTCTAAATTCTTTCCTGAACTGGGAACACACTGCCCCCAATGGGACTTCCCCCGACAGGGCGAGGATGCAAGTGTAAGGGTCTTGGTGTTCACTTCCCTCAGAGAATCCAAGTTGGCGTCTGTCCGTCCCGGTTCTAGCTTCTTTCCTCAACGCGGAAAACACGGCCAGAGTGGGTTTCAGTATGCAGCGGGATTTTACGTTTTGGAAGCCGAAGCGCCCTGGCGAGCACTGAACTCAGGGTCTCCGACCTGCCTAGAGACCGCCCTTGTTCTAACACCTTTTCTCAACTGGGAAAACACGGCCCTTGTGGCGTGTTCACCTCCGGTGCGTGTGTAGGTTTTGGAAGCATAAAGGCCTCGACGGGAATTTAACCCCGAGTGTCCCACATGTTTCTAGTCTGCCCTTGTTCTAAGATCTTTCCTCACCTGGGAACTCACGGCCCCTTATGGGACTTAACCGCAAGAGCGATTACACGTTTTGGGAGCCGAGGGGACTTGCGTGCACTTACCTTCGAGGATTCCACGGGCCTATCGTGCGCCCAGGTTCTAACTTCTTTCCACAAGGGGGAACACACCGCCACATATGAATCTTCACTAAAGATCGAGCTTCCGTTTTGGAAGCATAAGGGTCTTGCCCTGCACTTAGCGTGGAGCATGCAGCTTGCCCATCGTGCACGCGGGTTCTAACATCTTGGCACGACCGGGAGCAAACTGCCATTGTGAACCTTCCCTCTCAGATCGCTTTGGCGTTTTGGAAGCATAAGCCTCCTTGTGGGCCCCGAACTCAGAGGATCCAACAAGCTTCTAGTCCGCGCGTGGTCTAAGTTCTTTCCTGAACTGGGAACACCCTGCCACTGAGTAGAATCCACCTTACGTGCGATTATGCGTTTTGGAAGCGTCAGGGACTGGACGTGCACGTCAATCCGAGTGTCCAGCGGGCTTCCGGGCTGCCCTTGTTCTGAGTCCTTTCCTGAACTGGGCACACACGGCCGCAGAGGCCTGTTCGCCTTCAGAGCGTTTCTAGCTTTGGGAAGCCTAAGGGACTGGACGTGCACTTAACTCCGAGGATCGAACGGGTTTCTCGTCTGCCCTTGTTCTGAGTTCTTTCCCGAACTCGGAACACACGGCAGAAGAGGCCTCCTCGCAGGAAGAGCCTTCATACGCTTTGGAACCCGAAGGGCCTTCGTCGGCATTATACTTAGAGCTTCCAACGTGCTTATGGTCCGCCTTTGTTCGAAGTTCTCTCCTGAACGGCCAACACTCAGCCACCTATGAATCTGCACTAAAGATCGAGTTTAAGGTTGGGGAGCCCAAGGGTCTTGGCCTGCACGGACTTTTCCGTCGGCAACTTGCTGTTAGTGCGCCTGTAGTCCCAACTTCTTTCCGCCCCTGGGCACCAACTGCCCTTGGCGCACCTTCACTTTCAGACCGCGTTTACGTTTTGGAAGCCTAAGCGTCTTTGTGGGCCCCTCCCTCAGAGTATGCCACAAGCTTCTCGTCCGCCCTTGTTCGAAGGTCTTTCCTTAACTGGGAACACACTGCCACTAAGGAGACTTAACCTCAAGCGCGAATATACGTTTTGGAAGCCTAAGGGACTGGACGTGCACCTCAATCCGAGTATCCAAAGGGCTTCCAGTCTGCCCTTGTTCTAAGTCCTTTCCTGAACTGGGAACCCAGGACCCCGTAGGCCTCTTCGCCTTCAGAGCGTTGATCCGTTTTGGGAGCCTAAGGGACTGGCCGTGCCCTGAACTCAGCGTATCCAACTGGCTTCTAGTCTGCCCTTGTTCGAAGTCCATTCCTGAACTGGGAACACACGGACGTATCGGCCCGTTCGCCCTAAGAGCGTTTATACGTTTTGGAAGCAGAGGGTTCCGGGCGTGCACTTAACTCAGAGTAGCCAACTGGCTCCTAGTCTGCCCTTGTTGTAAGTCCTTTCCTGCACTGGGAACGCACGGCCGAATAGGCCTCCCCGCGTGAAGAGCCTCTGTACGTTTCGGAAGCCTAACGGAGGCTGCATTTTGCTTAGCGCTTCCAACTGGCTTCTCGTCCGCCTTTGCTCTAAATTCTTTCCTGAACTGGGAACACACTGCCCCCAATGGGACTTCCCCCGACAGGGCGAGGATGCAAGTGTAAGGGTCTTGGTGTTCACTTCCCTCAGAGAATCCAAGTTGGCGTCTGTCCGTCCCGGTTCTAGCTTCTTTCCTCAACGCGGAAAACACGGCCAGAGTGGGTTTCAGTATGCAGCGGGATTTTACGTTTTGGAAGCCGAAGCGCCCTGGCGAGCACTGAACTCAGGGTCTCCGACCTGCCTAGAGACCGCCCTTGTTCTAACACCTTTTCTCAACTGGGAAAACACGGCCCTTGTGGCGTGTTCACCTCCGGTGCGTGTGTAGGTTTTGGAAGCATAAAGGCCTCGACGGGAATTTAACCCCGAGTGTCCCACATGTTTCTAGTCTGCCCTTGTTCTAAGATCTTTCCTCACCTGGGAACTCACGGCCCCTTATGGGACTTAACCGCAAGAGCGATTACACGTTTTGGGAGCCGAGGGGACTTGCGTGCACTTACCTTCGAGGATTCCACGGGCCTATCGTGCGCCCAGGTTCTAACTTCTTTCCACAAGGGGGAACACACCGCCACATATGAATCTTCACTAAAGATCGAGCTTCCGTTTTGGAAGCATAAGGGTCTTGCCCTGCACTTAGCGTGGAGCATGCAGCTCGCCCATCGTGCACGCGGGTTCTAACATCTTGGCACGACCGGGAGCAAACTGCCATTGTGAACCTTCCCTCTCAGATCGCTTTGGCGTTTTGGAAGCATAAGCCTCCCTGTGGGCCCCGAACTCAGAGGATCCAACAAGCTTCTAGTCCGCGCGTGGTCTAAGTTCTTTCCTGAACTGGGAACACCCTGCCACTGAGTAGAATCCACCTTACGTGCGATTATGCGTTTTGGAAGCGTCAGGGACTGGACGTGCACGTCAATCCGAGTGTCCAGCGGGCTTCCGGGCTGCCCTTGTTCTGAGTCCTTTCCTGAACTGGGCACACACGGCCGCAGAGGCCTGTTCGCCTTCAGAGCGTTTCTAGCTTTGGGAAGCCTAAGGGACTGGACGTGCACTTAACTCCGAGGATCGAACGGGTTTCTCGTCTGCCCTTGTTCTGAGTTCTTTCCCGAACTCGGAACACACGGCAGAAGAGGCCTCCTCGCAGGAAGAGCCTTCATACGCTTTGGAACCCGAAGGGCCTTCGTCGGCATTATACTTAGAGCTTCCAACGTGCTTATGGTCCGCCTTTGTTCGAAGTTCTCTCCTGAACGGCCAACACTCAGCCACCTATGAATCTGCACTAAAGATCGAGTTTAAGGTTGGGGAGCCCAAGGGTCTTGGCCTGCACGGACTTTTCCGTCGGCAACTTGCTGTTAGTGCGCCTGTAGTCCCAACTTCTTTCCGCCCCTGGGCACCAACTGCCCTTGGCGCACCTTCACTTTCAGACCGCGTTTACGTTTTGGAAGCCTAAGCGTCTTTGTGGGCCCCTCCCTCAGAGTATGCCACAAGCTTCTCGTCCGCCCTTGTTCGAAGGTCTTTCCTTAACTGGGAACACACTGCCACTAAGGAGACTTAACCTCAAGCGCGAATATACGTTTTGGAAGCCTAAGGGACTGGACGTGCACCTCAATCCGAGTATCCAAAGGGCTTCCAGTCTGCCCTTGTTCTAAGTCCTTTCCTGAACTGGGAACCCAGGACCCCGTAGGCCTCTTCGCCTTCAGAGCGTTGATCCGTTTTGGGAGCCTAAGGGACTGGCCGTGCCCTGAACTCAGCGTATCCAACTGGCTTCTAGTCTGCCCTTGTTCGAAGTCCATTCCTGAACTGGGAACACACGGACGTATCGGCCCGTTCGCCCTAAGAGCGTTTATACGTTTTGGAAGCAGAGGGTTCCGGGCGTGCACTTAACTCAGAGTAGCCAACTGGCTCCTAGTCTGCCCTTGTTGTAAGTCCTTTCCTGCACTGGGAACGCACGGCCGAATAGGCCTCCCCGCGTGAAGAGCCTCTGTACGTTTCGGAAGCCTAACGGAGGCTGCATTTTGCTTAGCGCTTCCAACTGGCTTCTCGTCCGCCTTTGCTCTAAATTCTTTCCTGAACTGGGAACACACTGCCCCCAATGGGACTTCCCCCGACAGGGCGAGGATGCAAGTGTAAGGGTCTTGGTGTTCACTTCCCTCAGAGAATCCAAGTTGGCGTCTGTCCGTCCCGGTTCTAGCTTCTTTCCTCAACGCGGAAAACACGGCCAGAGTGGGTTTCAGTATGCAGCGGGATTTTACGTTTTGGAAGCCGAAGCGCCCTGGCGAGCACTGAACTCAGGGTCTCCGACCTGCCTAGAGACCGCCCTTGTTCTAACACCTTTTCTCAACTGGGAAAACACGGCCCTTGTGGCGTGTTCACCTCCGGTGCGTGTGTAGGTTTTGGAAGCATAAAGGCCTCGACGGGAATTTAACCCCGAGTGTCCCACATGTTTCTAGTCTGCCCTTGTTCTAAGATCTTTCCTCACCTGGGAACTCACGGCCCCTTATGGGACTTAACCGCAAGAGCGATTACACGTTTTGGGAGCCGAAGGGACTTGCGTGCACTTACCTTCGAGGATTCCACGGGCCTATCGTGCGCCCAGGTTCTAACTTCTTTCCACAAGGGGGAACACACCGCCACATATGAATCTTCACTAAAGATCGAGCTTCCGTTTTGGAAGCATAAGGGTCTTGCCCTGCACTTAGCGTGGAGCATGCAGCTCGCCCATCGTGCACGCGGGTTCTAACATCTTGGCACGACCGGGAGCAAACTGCCATTGTGAACCTTCCCTCTCAGATCGCTTTGGCGTTTTGGAAGCATAAGCCTCCCTGTGGGCCCCGAACTCAGAGGATCCAACAAGCTTCTAGTCCGCTCGTGGTCTAAGTTCTTTCCTGAACTGGGAACACCCTGCCACTGAGTAGAATCCACCTTACGTGCGATTATGCGTTTTGGAAGCGTCAGGGACTGGACGTGCACGTCAATCCGAGTGTCCAGCGGGCTTCCGGGCTGCCCTTGTTCTGAGTCCTTTCCTGAACTGGGCACACACGGCCGCAGAGGCCTGTTCGCCTTCAGAGCGTTTCTAGCTTTGGGAAGCCTAAGGGACTGGACGTGCACTTAACTCCGAGGATCGAACGGGTTTCTCGTCTGCCCTTGTTCTGAGTTCTTTCCCGAACTCGGAACACACGGCAGAAGAGGCCTCCTCGCAGGAAGAGCCTTCATACGCTTTGGAACCCGAAGGGCCTTCGTCGGCATTATACTTAGAGCTTCCAACGTGCTTATGGTCCGCCTTTGTTCGAAGTTCTCTCCTGAACGGCCAACACTCAGCCACCTATGAATCTGCACTAAAGATCGAGTTTAAGGTTGGGGAGCCCAAGGGTCTTGGCCTGCACGGACTTTTCCGTCGGCAACTTGCTGTTAGTGCGCCTGTAGTCCCAACTTCTTTCCGCCCCTGGGCACCAACTGCCCTTGGCGCACCTTCACTTTCAGACCGCGTTTACGTTTTGGAAGCCTAAGCGTCTTTGTGGGCCCCTCCCTCAGAGTATGCCACAAGCTTCTCGTCCGCCCTTGTTCGAAGGTCTTTCCTTAACTGGGAACACACTGCCACTAAGGAGACTTAACCTCAAGCGCGAATATACGTTTTGGAAGCCTAAGGGACTGGACGTGCACCTCAATCCGAGTATCCAAAGGGCTTCCAGTCTGCCCTTGTTCTAAGTCCTTTCCTGAACTGGGAACCCAGGACCCCGTAGGCCTCTTCGCCTTCAGAGCGTTGATCCGTTTTGGGAGCCTAAGGGACTGGCCGTGCCCTGAACTCAGCGTATCCAACTGGCTTCTAGTCTGCCCTTGTTCGAAGTCCATTCCTGAACTGGGAACACACGGACGTATCGGCCCGTTCGCCCTAAGAGCGTTTATACGTTTTGGAAGCAGAGGGTTCCGGGCGTGCACTTAACTCAGAGTAGCCAACTGGCTCCTAGTCTGCCCTTGTTGTAAGTCCTTTCCTGCACTGGGAACGCACGGCCGAATAGGCCTCCCCGCGTGAAGAGCCTCTGTACGTTTCGGAAGCCTAACGGAGGCTGCATTTTGCTTAGCGCTTCCAACTGGCTTCTCGTCCGCCTTTGCTCTAAATTCTTTCCTGAACTGGGAACACACTGCCCCCAATGGGACTTCCCCCGACAGGGCGAGGATGCAAGTGTAAGGGTCTTGGTGTTCACTTCCCTCAGAGAATCCAAGTTGGCGTCTGTCCGTCCCGGTTCTAGCTTCTTTCCTCAACGCGGAAAACACGGCCAGAGTGGGTTTCAGTATGCAGCGGGATTTTACGTTTTGGAAGCCGAAGCGCCCTGGCGAGCACTGAACTCAGGGTCTCCGACCTGCCTAGAGACCGCCCTTGTTCTAACACCTTTTCTCAACTGGGAAAACACGGCCCTTGTGGCGTGTTCACCTCCGGTGCGTGTGTAGGTTTTGGAAGCATAAAGGCCTCGACGGGAATTTAACCCCGAGTGTCCCACATGTTTCTAGTCTGCCCTTGTTCTAAGATCTTTCCTCACCTGGGAACTCACGGCCCCTTATGGGACTTAACCGCAAGAGCGATTACACGTTTTGGGAGCCGAGGGGACTTGCGTGCACTTACCTTCGAGGATTCCACGGGCCTATCGTGCGCCCAGGTTCTAACTTCTTTCCACAAGGGGGAACACACCGCCACATATGAATCTTCACTAAAGATCGAGCTTCCGTTTTGGAAGCATAAGGGTCTTGCCCTGCACTTAGCGTGGAGCATGCAGCTCGCCCATCGTGCACGCGGGTTCTAACATCTTGGCACGACCGGGAGCAAACTGCCATTGTGAACCTTCCCTCTCAGATCGCTTTGGCGTTTTGGAAGCATAAGCCTCCCTGTGGGCCCCGAACTCAGAGGATCCAACAAGCTTCTAGTCCGCTCGTGGTCTAAGTTCTTTCCTGAACTGGGAACACCCTGCCACTGAGTAGAATCCACCTTACGTGCGATTATGCGTTTTGGAAGCGTCAGGGACTGGACGTGCACGTCAATCCGAGTGTCCAGCGGGCTTCCGGGCTGCCCTTGTTCTGAGTCCTTTCCTGAACTGGGCACACACGGCCGCAGAGGCCTGTTCGCCTTCAGAGCGTTTCTAGCTTTGGGAAGCCTAAGGGACTGGACGTGCACTTAACTCCGAGGATCGAACGGGTTTCTCGTCTGCCCTTGTTCTGAGTTCTTTCCCGAACTCGGAACACACGGCAGAAGAGGCCTCCTCGCAGGAAGAGCCTTCATACGCTTTGGAACCCGAAGGGCCTTCGTCGGCATTATACTTAGAGCTTCCAACGTGCTTATGGTCCGCCTTTGTTCGAAGTTCTCTCCTGAACGGCCAACACTCAGCCACCTATGAATCTGCACTAAAGATCGAGTTTAAGGTTGGGGAGCCCAAGGGTCTTGGCCTGCACGGACTTTTCCGTCGGCAACTTGCTGTTAGTGCGCCTGTAGTCCCAACTTCTTTCCGCCCCTGGGCACCAACTGCCCTTGGCGCACCTTCACTTTCAGACCGCGTTTACGTTTTGGAAGCCTAAGCGTCTTTGTGGGCCCCTCCCTCAGAGTATGCCACAAGCTTCTCGTCCGCCCTTGTTCGAAGGTCTTTCCTTAACTGGGAACACACTGCCACTAAGGAGACTTAACCTCAAGCGCGAATATACGTTTTGGAAGCCTAAGGGACTGGACGTGCACCTCAATCCGAGTATCCAAAGGGCTTCCAGTCTGCCCTTGTTCTAAGTCCTTTCCTGAACTGGGAACCCAGGACCCCGTAGGCCTCTTCGCCTTCAGAGCGTTGATCCGTTTTGGGAGCCTAAGGGACTGGCCGTGCCCTGAACTCAGCGTATCCAACTGGCTTCTAGTCTGCCCTTGTTCGAAGTCCATTCCTGAACTGGGAACACACGGACGTATCGGCCCGTTCGCCCTAAGAGCGTTTATACGTTTTGGAAGCAGAGGGTTCCGGGCGTGCACTTAACTCAGAGTAGCCAACTGGCTCCTAGTCTGCCCTTGTTGTAAGTCCTTTCCTGCACTGGGAACGCACGGCCGAATAGGCCTCCCCGCGTGAAGAGCCTCTGTACGTTTCGGAAGCCTAACGGAGGCTGCATTTTGCTTAGCGCTTCCAACTGGCTTCTCGTCCGCCTTTGCTCTAAATTCTTTCCTGAACTGGGAACACACTGCCCCCAATGGGACTTCCCCCGACAGGGCGAGGATGCAAGTGTAAGGGTCTTGGTGTTCACTTCCCTCAGAGAATCCAAGTTGGCGTCTGTCCGTCCCGGTTCTAGCTTCTTTCCTCAACGCGGAAAACACGGCCAGAGTGGGTTTCAGTATGCAGCGGGATTTTACGTTTTGGAAGCCGAAGCGCCCTGGCGAGCACTGAACTCAGGGTCTCCGACCTGCCTAGAGACCGCCCTTGTTCTAACACCTTTTCTCAACTGGGAAAACACGGCCCTTGTGGCGTGTTCACCTCCGGTGCGTGTGTAGGTTTTGGAAGCATAAAGGCCTCGACGGGAATTTAACCCCGAGTGTCCCACATGTTTCTAGTCTGCCCTTGTTCTAAGATCTTTCCTCACCTGGGAACTCACGGCCCCTTATGGGACTTAACCGCAAGAGCGATTACACGTTTTGGGAGCCGAGGGGACTTGCGTGCACTTACCTTCGAGGATTCCACGGGCCTATCGTGCGCCCAGGTTCTAACTTCTTTCCACAAGGGGGAACACACCGCCACATATGAATCTTCACTAAAGATCGAGCTTCCGTTTTGGAAGCATAAGGGTCTTGCCCTGCACTTAGCGTGGAGCATGCAGCTTGCCCATCGTGCACGCGGGTTCTAACATCTTGGCACGACCGGGAGCAAACTGCCATTGTGAACCTTCCCTCTCAGATCGCTTTGGCGTTTTGGAAGCATAAGCCTCCTTGTGGGCCCCGAACTCAGAGGATCCAACAAGCTTCTAGTCCGCTCGTGGTCTAAGTTCTTTCCTGAACTGGGAACACCCTGCCACTGAGTAGAATCCACCTTACGTGCGATTATGCGTTTTGGAAGCGTCAGGGACTGGACGTGCACGTCAATCCGAGTGTCCAGCGGGCTTCCGGGCTGCCCTTGTTCTGAGTCCTTTCCTGAACTGGGCACACACGGCCGCAGAGGCCTGTTCGCCTTCAGAGCGTTTCTAGCTTTGGGAAGCCTAAGGGACTGGACGTGCACTTAACTCCGAGGATCGAACGGGTTTCTCGTCTGCCCTTGTTCTGAGTTCTTTCCCGAACTCGGAACACACGGCAGAAGAGGCCTCCTCGCAGGAAGAGCCTTCATACGCTTTGGAACCCGAAGGGCCTTCGTCGGCATTATACTTAGAGCTTCCAACGTGCTTATGGTCCGCCTTTGTTCGAAGTTCTCTCCTGAACGGCCAACACTCAGCCACCTATGAATCTGCACTAAAGATCGAGTTTAAGGTTGGGGAGCCCAAGGGTCTTGGCCTGCACGGACTTTTCCGTCGGCAACTTGCTGTTAGTGCGCCTGTAGTCCCAACTTCTTTCCGCCCCTGGGCACCAACTGCCCTTGGCGCACCTTCACTTTCAGACCGCGTTTACGTTTTGGAAGCCTAAGCGTCTTTGTGGGCCCCTCCCTCAGAGTATGCCACAAGCTTCTCGTCCGCCCTTGTTCGAAGGTCTTTCCTTAACTGGGAACACACTGCCACTAAGGAGACTTAACCTCAAGCGCGAATATACGTTTTGGAAGCCTAAGGGACTGGACGTGCACCTCAATCCGAGTATCCAAAGGGCTTCCAGTCTGCCCTTGTTCTAAGTCCTTTCCTGAACTGGGAACCCAGGACCCCGTAGGCCTCTTCGCCTTCAGAGCGTTGATCCGTTTTGGGAGCCTAAGGGACTGGACGTGCCCTGAACTCAGCGTATCCAACTGGCTTCTAGTCTGCCCTTGTTCGAAGTCCATTCCTGAACTGGGAACACACGGACGTATCGGCCCGTTCGCCCTAAGAGCGTTTATACGTTTTGGAAGCAGAGGGTTCCGGGCGTGCACTTAACTCAGAGTAGCCAACTGGCTCCTAGTCTGCCCTTGTTGTAAGTCCTTTCCTGCACTGGGAACGCACGGCCGAATAGGCCTCCCCGCGTGAAGAGCCTCTGTACGTTTTGGAAGCCTAACGGAGGCTGCATTTTGCTTAGCGCTTCCAACTGGCTTCTCGTCCGCCTTTGCTCTAAATTCTTTCCTGAACTGGGAACACACTGCCCCCAATGGGACTTCCCCCGACAGGGCGAGGATGCAAGTGTAAGGGTCTTGGTGTTCACTTCCCTCAGAGAATCCAAGTTGGCGTCTGTCCGTCCCGGTTCTAGCTTCTTTCCTCAACGCGGAAAACACGGCCAGAGTGGGTTTCAGTATGCAGCGGGATTTTACGTTTTGGAAGCCGAAGCGCCCTGGCGAGCACTGAACTCAGGGTCTCCGACCTGCCTAGAGACCGCCCTTGTTCTAACACCTTTTCTCAACTGGGAAAACACGGCCCTTGTGGCGTGTTCACCTCCGGTGCGTGTGTAGGTTTTGGAAGCATAAAGGCCTCGACGGGAATTTAACCCCGAGTGTCCCACATGTTTCTAGTCTGCCCTTGTTCTAAGATCTTTCCTCACCTGGGAACTCACGGCCCCTTATGGGACTTAACCGCAAGAGCGATTACACGTTTTGGGAGCCGAAGGGACTTGCGTGCACTTACCTTCGAGGATTCCACGGGCCTATCGTGCGCCCAGGTTCTAACTTCTTTCCACAAGGGGGAACACACCGCCACATATGAATCTTCACTAAAGATCGAGCTTCCGTTTTGGAAGCATAAGGGTCTTGCCCTGCACTTAGCGTGGAGCATGCAGCTCGCCCATCGTGCACGCGGGTTCTAACATCTTGGCACGACCGGGAGCAAACTGCCATTGTGAACCTTCCCTCTCAGATCGCTTTGGCGTTTTGGAAGCATAAGCCTCCCTGTGGGCCCCGAACTCAGAGGATCCAACAAGCTTCTAGTCCGCTCGTGGTCTAAGTTCTTTCCTGAACTGGGAACACCCTGCCACTGAGTAGAATCCACCTTACGTGCGATTATGCGTTTTGGAAGCGTCAGGGACTGGACGTGCACGTCAATCCGAGTGTCCAGCGGGCTTCCGGGCTGCCCTTGTTCTGAGTCCTTTCCTGAACTGGGCACACACGGCCGCAGAGGCCTGTTCGCCTTCAGAGCGTTTCTAGCTTTGGGAAGCCTAAGGGACTGGACGTGCACTTAACTCCGAGGATCGAACGGGTTTCTCGTCTGCCCTTGTTCTGAGTTCTTTCCCGAACTCGGAACACACGGCAGAAGGGGCCTCCTCGCAGGAAGAGCCTTCATACGCTTTGGAACCCGAAGGGCCTTCGTCGGCATTATACTTAGAGCTTCCAACGTGCTTATGGTCCGCCTTTGTTCGAAGTTCTCTCCTGAACGGCCAACACTCAGCCACCTATGAATCTGCACTAAAGATCGAGTTTAAGGTTGGGGAGCCCAAGGGTCTTGGCCTGCACGGACTTTTCCGTCGGCAACTTGCTGTTAGTGCGCCTGTAGTCCCAACTTCTTTCCGCCCCTGGGCACCAACTGCCCTTGGCGCACCTTCACTTTCAGACCGCGTTTACGTTTTGGAAGCCTAAGCGTCTTTGTGGGCCCCTCCCTCAGAGTATGCCACAAGCTTCTCGTCCGCCCTTGTTCGAAGGTCTTTCCTTAACTGGGAACACACTGCCACTAAGGAGACTTAACCTCAAGCGCGAATATACGTTTTGGAAGCCTAAGGGACTGGACGTGCACCTCAATCCGAGTATCCAAAGGGCTTCCAGTCTGCCCTTGTTCTAAGTCCTTTCCTGAACTGGGAACCCAGGACCCCGTAGGCCTCTTCGCCTTCAGAGCGTTGATCCGTTTTGGGAGCCTAAGGGACTGGCCGTGCCCTGAACTCAGCGTATCCAACTGGCTTCTAGTCTGCCCTTGTTCGAAGTCCATTCCTGAACTGGGAACACACGGACGTATCGGCCCGTTCGCCCTAAGAGCGTTTATACGTTTTGGAAGCAGAGGGTTCCGGGCGTGCACTTAACTCAGAGTAGCCAACTGGCTCCTAGTCTGCCCTTGTTGTAAGTCCTTTCCTGCACTGGGAACGCACGGCCGAATAGGCCTCCCCGCGTGAAGAGCCTCTGTACGTTTCGGAAGCCTAACGGAGGCTGCATTTTGCTTAGCGCTTCCAACTGGCTTCTCGTCCGCCTTTGCTCTAAATTCTTTCCTGAACTGGGAACACACTGCCCCCAATGGGACTTCCCCCGACAGGGCGAGGATGCAAGTGTAAGGGTCTTGGTGTTCACTTCCCTCAGAGAATCCAAGTTGGCGTCTGTCCGTCCCGGTTCTAGCTTCTTTCCTCAACGCGGAAAACACGGCCAGAGTGGGTTTCAGTATGCAGCGGGATTTTACGTTTTGGAAGCCGAAGCGCCCTGGCGAGCACTGAACTCAGGGTCTCCGACCTGCCTAGAGACCGCCCTTGTTCTAACACCTTGTCTCAACTGGGAAAACACGGCCCTTGTGGCGTGTTCACCTCCGGTGCGTGTGTAGGTTTTGGAAGCATAAAGGCCTCGACGGGAATTTAACCCCGAGTGTCCCACATGTTTCTAGTCTGCCCTTGTTCTAAGATCTTTCCTCACCTGGGAACTCACGGCCCCTTATGGGACTTAACCGCAAGAGCGATTACACGTTTTGGGAGCCGAAGGGACTTGCGTGCACTTACCTTCGAGGATTCCACGGGCCTATCGTGCGCCCAGGTTCTAACTTCTTTCCACAAGGGGGAACACACCGCCACATATGAATCTTCACTAAAGATCGAGCTTCCGTTTTGGAAGCATAAGGGTCTTGCCCTGCACTTAGCGTGGAGCATGCAGCTCGCCCATCGTGCACGCGGGTTCTAACATCTTGGCACGACCGGGAGCAAACTGCCATTGTGAACCTTCCCTCTCAGATCGCTTTGGCGTTTTGGAAGCATAAGCCTCCCTGTGGGCCCCGAACTCAGAGGATCCAACAAGCTTCTAGTCCGCTCGTGGTCTAAGTTCTTTCCTGAACTGGGAACACCCTGCCACTGAGTAGAATCCACCTTACGTGCGATTATGCGTTTTGGAAGCGTCAGGGACTGGACGTGCACGTCAATCCGAGTGTCCAGCGGGCTTCCGGGCTGCCCTTGTTCTGAGTCCTTTCCTGAACTGGGCACACACGGCCGCAGAGGCCTGTTCGCCTTCAGAGCGTTTCTAGCTTTGGGAAGCCTAAGGGACTGGACGTGCACTTAACTCCGAGGATCGAACGGGTTTCTCGTCTGCCCTTGTTCTGAGTTCTTTCCCGAACTCGGAACACACGGCAGAAGAGGCCTCCTCGCAGGAAGAGCCTTCATACGCTTTGGAACCCGAAGGGCCTTCGTCGGCATTATACTTAGAGCTTCCAACGTGCTTATGGTCCGCCTTTGTTCGAAGTTCTCTCCTGAACGGCCAACACTCAGCCACCTATGAATCTGCACTAAAGATCGAGTTTAAGGTTGGGGAGCCCAAGGGTCTTGGCCTGCACGGACTTTTCCGTCGGCAACTTGCTGTTAGTGCGCCTGTAGTCCCAACTTCTTTCCGCCCCTGGGCACCAACTGCCCTTGGCGCACCTTCACTTTCAGACCGCGTTTACGTTTTGGAAGCCTAAGCGTCTTTGTGGGCCCCTCCCTCAGAGTATGCCACAAGCTTCTCGTCCGCCCTTGTTCGAAGGTCTTTCCTTAACTGGGAACACACTGCCACTAAGGAGACTTAACCTCAAGCGCGAATATACGTTTTGGAAGCCTAAGGGACTGGACGTGCACCTCAATCCGAGTATCCAAAGGGCTTCCAGTCTGCCCTTGTTCTAAGTCCTTTCCTGAACTGGGAACCCAGGACCCCGTAGGCCTCTTCGCCTTCAGAGCGTTGATCCGTTTTGGGAGCCTAAGGGACTGGACGTGCCCTGAACTCAGCGTATCCAACTGGCTTCTAGTCTGCCCTTGTTCGAAGTCCATTCCTGAACTGGGAACACACGGACGTATCGGCCCGTTCGCCCTAAGAGCGTTTATACGTTTTGGAAGCAGAGGGTTCCGGGCGTGCACTTAACTCAGAGTAGCCAACTGGCTCCTAGTCTGCCCTTGTTGTAAGTCCTTTCCTGCACTGGGAACGCACGGCCGAATAGGCCTCCCCGCGTGAAGAGCCTCTGTACGTTTCGGAAGCCTAACGGAGGCTGCATTTTGCTTAGCGCTTCCAACTGGCTTCTCGTCCGCCTTTGCTCTAAATTCTTTCCTGAACTGGGAACACACTGCCCCCAATGGGACTTCCCCCGACAGGGCGAGGATGCAAGTGTAAGGGTCTTGGTGTTCACTTCCCTCAGAGAATCCAAGTTGGCGTCTGTCCGTCCCGGTTCTAGCTTCTTTCCTCAACGCGGAAAACACGGCCAGAGTGGGTTTCAGTATGCAGCGGGATTTTACGTTTTGGAAGCCGAAGCGCCCTGGCGAGCACTGAACTCAGGGTCTCCGACCTGCCTAGAGACCGCCCTTGTTCTAACACCTTTTCTCAACTGGGAAAACACGGCCCTTGTGGCGTGTTCACCTCCGGTGCGTGTGTAGGTTTTGGAAGCATAAAGGCCTCGACGGGAATTTAACCCCGAGTGTCCCACATGTTTCTAGTCTGCCCTTGTTCTAAGATCTTTCCTCACCTGGGAACTCACGGCCCCTTATGGGACTTAACCGCAAGAGCGATTACACGTTTTGGGAGCCGAGGGGACTTGCGTGCACTTACCTTCGAGGATTCCACGGGCCTATCGTGCGCCCAGGTTCTAACTTCTTTCCACAAGGGGGAACACACCGCCACATATGAATCTTCACTAAAGATCGAGCTTCCGTTTTGGAAGCATAAGGGTCTTGCCCTGCACTTAGCGTGGAGCATGCAGCTCGCCCATCGTGCACGCGGGTTCTAACATCTTGGCACGACCGGGAGCAAACTGCCATTGTGAACCTTCCCTCTCAGATCGCTTTGGCGTTTTGGAAGCATAAGCCTCCCTGTGGGCCCCGAACTCAGAGGATCCAACAAGCTTCTAGTCCGCGCGTGGTCTAAGTTCTTTCCTGAACTGGGAACACCCTGCCACTGAGTAGAATCCACCTTACGTGCGATTATGCGTTTTGGAAGCGTCAGGGACTGGACGTGCACGTCAATCCGAGTGTCCAGCGGGCTTCCGGGCTGCCCTTGTTCTGAGTCCTTTCCTGAACTGGGCACACACGGCCGCAGAGGCCTGTTCGCCTTCAGAGCGTTTCTAGCTTTGGGAAGCCTAAGGGACTGGACGTGCACTTAACTCCGAGGATCGAACGGGTTTCTCGTCTGCCCTTGTTCTGAGTTCTTTCCCGAACTCGGAACACACGGCAGAAGGGGCCTCCTCGCAGGAAGAGCCTTCATACGCTTTGGAACCCGAAGGGCCTTCGTCGGCATTATACTTAGAGCTTCCAACGTGCTTATGGTCCGCCTTTGTTCGAAGTTCTCTCCTGAACGGCCAACACTCAGCCACCTATGAATCTGCACTAAAGATCGAGTTTAAGGTTGGGGAGCCCAAGGGTCTTGGCCTGCACGGACTTTTCCGTCGGCAACTTGCTGTTAGTGCGCCTGTAGTCCCAACTTCTTTCCGCCCCTGGGCACCAACTGCCCTTGGCGCACCTTCACTTTCAGACCGCGTTTACGTTTTGGAAGCCTAAGCGTCTTTGTGGGCCCCTCCCTCAGAGTATGCCACAAGCTTCTCGTCCGCCCTTGTTCGAAGGTCTTTCCTTAACTGGGAACACACTGCCACTAAGGAGACTTAACCTCAAGCGCGAATATACGTTTTGGAAGCCTAAGGGACTGGACGTGCACCTCAATCCGAGTATCCAAAGGGCTTCCAGTCTGCCCTTGTTCTAAGTCCTTTCCTGAACTGGGAACCCAGGACCCCGTAGGCCTCTTCGCCTTCAGAGCGTTGATCCGTTTTGGGAGCCTAAGGGACTGGACGTGCCCTGAACTCAGCGTATCCAACTGGCTTCTAGTCTGCCCTTGTTCGAAGTCCATTCCTGAACTGGGAACACACGGACGTATCGGCCCGTTCGCCCTAAGAGCGTTTATACGTTTTGGAAGCAGAGGGTTCCGGGCGTGCACTTAACTCAGAGTAGCCAACTGGCTCCTAGTCTGCCCTTGTTGTAAGTCCTTTCCTGCACTGGGAACGCACGGCCGAATAGGCCTCCCCGCGTGAAGAGCCTCTGTACGTTTCGGAAGCCTAACGGAGGCTGCATTTTGCTTAGCGCTTCCAACTGGCTTCTCGTCCGCCTTTGCTCTAAATTCTTTCCTGAACTGGGAACACACTGCCCCCAATGGGACTTCCCCCGACAGGGCGAGGATGCAAGTGTAAGGGTCTTGGTGTTCACTTCCCTCAGAGAATCCAAGTTGGCGTCTGTCCGTCCCGGTTCTAGCTTCTTTCCTCAACGCGGAAAACACGGCCAGAGTGGGTTTCAGTATGCAGCGGGATTTTACGTTTTGGAAGCCGAAGCGCCCTGGCGAGCACTGAACTCAGGGTCTCCGACCTGCCTAGAGACCGCCCTTGTTCTAACACCTTTTCTCAACTGGGAAAACACGGCCCTTGTGGCGTGTTCACCTCCGGTGCGTGTGTAGGTTTTGGAAGCATAAAGGCCTCGACGGGAATTTAACCCCGAGTGTCCCACATGTTTCTAGTCTGCCCTTGTTCTAAGATCTTTCCTCACCTGGGAACTCACGGCCCCTTATGGGACTTAACCGCAAGAGCGATTACACGTTTTGGGAGCCGAAGGGACTTGCGTGCACTTACCTTCGAGGATTCCACGGGCCTATCGTGCGCCCAGGTTCTAACTTCTTTCCACAAGGGGGAACACACCGCCACATATGAATCTTCACTAAAGATCGAGCTTCCGTTTTGGAAGCATAAGGGTCTTGCCCTGCACTTAGCGTGGAGCATGCAGCTCGCCCATCGTGCACGCGGGTTCTAACATCTTGGCACGACCGGGAGCAAACTGCCATTGTGAACCTTCCCTCTCAGATCGCTTTGGCGTTTTGGAAGCATAAGCCTCCCTGTGGGCCCCGAACTCAGAGGATCCAACAAGCTTCTAGTCCGCGCGTGGTCTAAGTTCTTTCCTGAACTGGGAACACCCTGCCACTGAGTAGAATCCACCTTACGTGCGATTATGCGTTTTGGAAGCGTCAGGGACTGGACGTGCACGTCAATCCGAGTGTCCAGCGGGCTTCCGGGCTGCCCTTGTTCTGAGTCCTTTCCTGAACTGGGCACACACGGCCGCAGAGGCCTGTTCGCCTTCAGAGCGTTTCTAGCTTTGGGAAGCCTAAGGGTCTGGACGTGCACTTAACTCCGAGGATCGAACGGGTTTCTCGTCTGCCCTTGTTCTGAGTTCTTTCCCGAACTCGGAACACACGGCAGAAGAGGCCTCCTCGCAGGAAGAGCCTTCATACGCTTTGGAACCCGAAGGGCCTTCGTCGGCATTATACTTAGAGCTTCCAACGTGCTTATGGTCCGCCTTTGTTCGAAGTTCTCTCCTGAACGGCCAACACTCAGCCACCTATGAATCTGCACTAAAGATCGAGTTTAAGGTTGGGGAGCCCAAGGGTCTTGGCCTGCACGGACTTTTCCGTCGGCAACTTGCTGTTAGTGCGCCTGTAGTCCCAACTTCTTTCCGCCCCTGGGCACCAACTGCCCTTGGCGCACCTTCACTTTCAGACCGCGTTTACGTTTTGGAAGCCTAAGCGTCTTTGTGGGCCCCTCCCTCAGAGTATGCCACAAGCTTCTCGTCCGCCCTTGTTCGAAGGTCTTTCCTTAACTGGGAACACACTGCCACTAAGGAGACTTAACCTCAAGCGCGAATATACGTTTTGGAAGCCTAAGGGACTGGACGTGCACCTCAATCCGAGTATCCAAAGGGCTTCCAGTCTGCCCTTGTTCTAAGTCCTTTCCTGAACTGGGAACCCAGGACCCCGTAGGCCTCTTCGCCTTCAGAGCGTTGATCCGTTTTGGGAGCCTAAGGGACTGGACGTGCCCTGAACTCAGCGTATCCAACTGGCTTCTAGTCTGCCCTTGTTCGAAGTCCATTCCTGAACTGGGAACACACGGACGTATCGGCCCGTTCGCCCTAAGAGCGTTTATACGTTTTGGAAGCAGAGGGTTCCGGGCGTGCACTTAACTCAGAGTAGCCAACTGGCTCCTAGTCTGCCCTTGTTGTAAGTCCTTTCCTGCACTGGGAACGCACGGCCGAATAGGCCTCCCCGCGTGAAGAGCCTCTGTACGTTTCGGAAGCCTAACGGAGGCTGCATTTTGCTTAGCGCTTCCAACTGGCTTCTCGTCCGCCTTTGCTCTAAATTCTTTCCTGAACTGGGAACACACTGCCCCCAATGGGACTTCCCCCGACAGGGCGAGGATGCAAGTGTAAGGGTCTTGGTGTTCACTTCCCTCAGAGAATCCAAGTTGGCGTCTGTCCGTCCCGGTTCTAGCTTCTTTCCTCAACGCGGAAAACACGGCCAGAGTGGGTTTCAGTATGCAGCGGGATTTTACGTTTTGGAAGCCGAAGCGCCCTGGCGAGCACTGAACTCAGGGTCTCCGACCTGCCTAGAGACCGCCCTTGTTCTAACACCTTTTCTCAACTGGGAAAACACGGCCCTTGTGGCGTGTTCACCTCCGGTGCGTGTGTAGGTTTTGGAAGCATAAAGGCCTCGACGGGAATTTAACCCCGAGTGTCCCACATGTTTCTAGTCTGCCCTTGTTCTAAGATCTTTCCTCACCTGGGAACTCACGGCCCCTTATGGGACTTAACCGCAAGAGCGATTACACGTTTTGGGAGCCGAGGGGACTTGCGTGCACTTACCTTCGAGGATTCCACGGGCCTATCGTGCGCCCAGGTTCTAACTTCTTTCCACAAGGGGGAACACACCGCCACATATGAATCTTCACTAAAGATCGAGCTTCCGTTTTGGAAGCATAAGGGTCTTGCCCTGCACTTAGCGTGGAGCATGCAGCTCGCCCATCGTGCACGCGGGTTCTAACATCTTGGCACGACCGGGAGCAAACTGCCATTGTGAACCTTCCCTCTCAGATCGCTTTGGCGTTTTGGAAGCATAAGCCTCCCTGTGGGCCCCGAACTCAGAGGATCCAACAAGCTTCTAGTCCGCGCGTGGTCTAAGTTCTTTCCTGAACTGGGAACACCCTGCCACTGAGTAGAATCCACCTTACGTGCGATTATGCGTTTTGGAAGCGTCAGGGACTGGACGTGCACGTCAATCCGAGTGTCCAGCGGGCTTCCGGGCTGCCCTTGTTCTGAGTCCTTTCCTGAACTGGGCACACACGGCCGCAGAGGCCTGTTCGCCTTCAGAGCGTTTCTAGCTTTGGGAAGCCTAAGGGACTGGACGTGCACTTAACTCCGAGGATCGAACGGGTTTCTCGTCTGCCCTTGTTCTGAGTTCTTTCCCGAACTCGGAACACACGGCAGAAGAGGCCTCCTCGCAGGAAGAGCCTTCATACGCTTTGGAACCCGAAGGGCCTTCGTCGGCATTATACTTAGAGCTTCCAACGTGCTTATGGTCCGCCTTTGTTCGAAGTTCTCTCCTGAACGGCCAACACTCAGCCACCTATGAATCTGCACTAAAGATCGAGTTTAAGGTTGGGGAGCCCAAGGGTCTTGGCCTGCACGGACTTTTCCGTCGGCAACTTGCTGTTAGTGCGCCTGTAGTCCCAACTTCTTTCCGCCCCTGGGCACCAACTGCCCTTGGCGCACCTTCACTTTCAGACCGCGTTTACGTTTTGGAAGCCTAAGCGTCTTTGTGGGCCCCTCCCTCAGAGTATGCCACAAGCTTCTCGTCCGCCCTTGTTCGAAGGTCTTTCCTTAACTGGGAACACACTGCCACTAAGGAGACTTAACCTCAAGCGCGAATATACGTTTTGGAAGCCTAAGGGACTGGACGTGCACCTCAATCCGAGTATCCAAAGGGCTTCCAGTCTGCCCTTGTTCTAAGTCCTTTCCTGAACTGGGAACCCAGGACCCCGTAGGCCTCTTCGCCTTCAGAGCGTTGATCCGTTTTGGGAGCCTAAGGGACTGGCCGTGCCCTGAACTCAGCGTATCCAACTGGCTTCTAGTCTGCCCTTGTTCGAAGTCCATTCCTGAACTGGGAACACACGGACGTATCGGCCCGTTCGCCCTAAGAGCGTTTATACGTTTTGGAAGCAGAGGGTTCCGGGCGTGCACTTAACTCAGAGTAGCCAACTGGCTCCTAGTCTGCCCTTGTTGTAAGTCCTTTCCTGCACTGGGAACGCACGGCCGAATAGGCCTCCCCGCGTGAAGAGCCTCTGTACGTTTCGGAAGCCTAACGGAGGCTGCATTTTGCTTAGCGCTTCCAACTGGCTTCTCGTCCGCCTTTGCTCTAAATTCTTTCCTGAACTGGGAACACACTGCCCCCAATGGGACTTCCCCCGACAGGGCGAGGATGCAAGTGTAAGGGTCTTGGTGTTCACTTCCCTCAGAGAATCCAAGTTGGCGTCTGTCCGTCCCGGTTCTAGCTTCTTTCCTCAACGCGGAAAACACGGCCAGAGTGGGTTTCAGTATGCAGCGGGATTTTACGTTTTGGAAGCCGAAGCGCCCTGGCGAGCACTGAACTCAGGGTCTCCGACCTGCCTAGAGACCGCCCTTGTTCTAACACCTTTTCTCAACTGGGAAAACACGGCCCTTGTGGCGTGTTCACCTCCGGTGCGTGTGTAGGTTTTGGAAGCATAAAGGCCTCGACGGGAATTTAACCCCGCGTGTCCCACATGTTTCTAGTCTGCCCTTGTTCTAAGATCTTTCCTCACCTGGGAACTCACGGCCCCTTATGGGACTTAACCGCAAGAGCGATTACACGTTTTGGGAGCCGAGGGGACTTGCGTGCACTTACCTTCGAGGATTCCACGGGCCTATCGTGCGCCCAGGTTCTAACTTCTTTCCACAAGGGGGAACACACCGCCACATATGAATCTTCACTAAAGATCGAGCTTCCGTTTTGGAAGCATAAGGGTCTTGCCCTGCACTTAGCGTGGAGCATGCAGCTCGCCCATCGTGCACGCGGGTTCTAACATCTTGGCACGACCGGGAGCAAACTGCCATTGTGAACCTTCCCTCTCAGATCGCTTTGGCGTTTTGGAAGCATAAGCCTCCCTGTGGGCCCCGAACTCAGAGGATCCAACAAGCTTCTAGTCCGCGCGTGGTCTAAGTTCTTTCCTGAACTGGGAACACCCTGCCACTGAGTAGAATCCACCTTACGTGCGATTATGCGTTTTGGAAGCGTCAGGGACTGGACGTGCACGTCAATCCGAGTGTCCAGCGGGCTTCCGGGCTGCCCTTGTTCTGAGTCCTTTCCTGAACTGGGCACACACGGCCGCAGAGGCCTGTTCGCCTTCAGAGCGTTTCTAGCTTTGGGAAGCCTAAGGGACTGGACGTGCACTTAACTCCGAGGATCGAACGGGTTTCTCGTCTGCCCTTGTTCTGAGTTCTTTCCCGAACTCGGAACACACGGCAGAAGAGGCCTCCTCGCAGGAAGAGCCTTCATACGCTTTGGAACCCGAAGGGCCTTCGTCGGCATTATACTTAGAGCTTCCAACGTGCTTATGGTCCGCCTTTGTTCGAAGTTCTCTCCTGAACGGCCAACACTCAGCCACCTATGAATCTGCACTAAAGATCGAGTTTAAGGTTGGGGAGCCCAAGGGTCTTGGCCTGCACGGACTTTTCCGTCGGCAACTTGCTGTTAGTGCGCCTGTAGTCCCAACTTCTTTCCGCCCCTGGGCACCAACTGCCCTTGGCGCACCTTCACTTTCAGACCGCGTTTACGTTTTGGAAGCCTAAGCGTCTTTGTGGGCCCCTCCCTCAGAGTATGCCACAAGCTTCTCGTCCGCCCTTGTTCGAAGGTCTTTCCTTAACTGGGAACACACTGCCACTAAGGAGACTTAACCTCAAGCGCGAATATACGTTTTGGAAGCCTAAGGGACTGGACGTGCACCTCAATCCGAGTATCCAAAGGGCTTCCAGTCTGCCCTTGTTCTAAGTCCTTTCCTGAACTGGGAACCCAGGACCCCGTAGGCCTCTTCGCCTTCAGAGCGTTGATCCGTTTTGGGAGCCTAAGGGACTGGACGTGCCCTGAACTCAGCGTATCCAACTGGCTTCTAGTCTGCCCTTGTTCGAAGTCCATTCCTGAACTGGGAACACACGGACGTATCGGCCCGTTCGCCCTAAGAGCGTTTATACGTTTTGGAAGCAGAGGGTTCCGGGCGTGCACTTAACTCAGAGTAGCCAACTGGCTCCTAGTCTGCCCTTGTTGTAAGTCCTTTCCTGCACTGGGAACGCACGGCCGAATAGGCCTCCCCGCGTGAAGAGCCTCTGTACGTTTCGGAAGCCTAACGGAGGCTGCATTTTGCTTAGCGCTTCCAACTGGCTTCTCGTCCGCCTTTGCTCTAAATTCTTTCCTGAACTGGGAACACACTGCCCCCAATGGGACTTCCCCCGACAGGGCGAGGATGCAAGTGTAAGGGTCTTGGTGTTCACTTCCCTCAGAGAATCCAAGTTGGCGTCTGTCCGTCCCGGTTCTAGCTTCTTTCCTCAACGCGGAAAACACGGCCAGAGTGGGTTTCAGTATGCAGCGGGATTTTACGTTTTGGAAGCCGAAGCGCCCTGGCGAGCACTGAACTCAGGGTCTCCGACCTGCCTAGAGACCGCCCTTGTTCTAACACCTTTTCTCAACTGGGAAAACACGGCCCTTGTGGCGTGTTCACCTCCGGTGCGTGTGTAGGTTTTGGAAGCATAAAGGCCTCGACGGGAATTTAACCCCGCGTGTCCCACATGTTTCTAGTCTGCCCTTGTTCTAAGATCTTTCCTCACCTGGGAACTCACGGCCCCTTATGGGACTTAACCGCAAGAGCGATTACACGTTTTGGGAGCCGAAGGGACTTGCGTGCACTTACCTTCGAGGATTCCACGGGCCTATCGTGCGCCCAGGTTCTAACTTCTTTCCACAAGGGGGAACACACCGCCACATATGAATCTTCACTAAAGATCGAGCTTCCGTTTTGGAAGCATAAGGGTCTTGCCCTGCACTTAGCGTGGAGCATGCAGCTCGCCCATCGTGCACGCGGGTTCTAACATCTTGGCACGACCGGGAGCAAACTGCCATTGTGAACCTTCCCTCTCAGATCGCTTTGGCGTTTTGGAAGCATAAGCCTCCCTGTGGGCCCCGAACTCAGAGGATCCAACAAGCTTCTAGTCCGCTCGTGGTCTAAGTTCTTTCCTGAACTGGGAACACCCTGCCACTGAGTAGAATCCACCTTACGTGCGATTATGCGTTTTGGAAGCGTCAGGGACTGGACGTGCACGTCAATCCGAGTGTCCAGCGGGCTTCCGGGCTGCCCTTGTTCTGAGTCCTTTCCTGAACTGGGCACACACGGCCGCAGAGGCCTGTTCGCCTTCAGAGCGTTTCTAGCTTTGGGAAGCCTAAGGGACTGGACGTGCACTTAACTCCGAGGATCGAACGGGTTTCTCGTCTGCCCTTGTTCTGAGTTCTTTCCCGAACTCGGAACACACGGCAGAAGAGGCCTCCTCGCAGGAAGAGCCTTCATACGCTTTGGAACCCGAAGGGCCTTCGTCGGCATTATACTTAGAGCTTCCAACGTGCTTATGGTCCGCCTTTGTTCGAAGTTCTCTCCTGAACGGCCAACACTCAGCCACCTATGAATCTGCACTAAAGATCGAGTTTAAGGTTGGGGAGCCCAAGGGTCTTGGCCTGCACGGACTTTTCCGTCGGCAACTTGCTGTTAGTGCGCCTGTAGTCCCAACTTCTTTCCGCCCCTGGGCACCAACTGCCCTTGGCGCACCTTCACTTTCAGACCGCGTTTACGTTTTGGAAGCCTAAGCGTCTTTGTGGGCCTCTCCCTCAGAGTATGCCACAAGCTTCTCGTCCGCCCTTGTTCGAAGGTCTTTCCTTAACTGGGAACACACTGCCACTAAGGAGACTTAACCTCAAGCGCGAATATACGTTTTGGAAGCCTAAGGGACTGGACGTGCACCTCAATCCGAGTATCCAAAGGGCTTCCAGTCTGCCCTTGTTCTAAGTCCTTTCCTGAACTGGGAACCCAGGACCCCGTAGGCCTCTTCGCCTTCAGAGCGTTGATCCGTTTTGGGAGCCTAAGGGACTGGCCGTGCCCTGAACTCAGCGTATCCAACTGGCTTCTAGTCTGCCCTTGTTCGAAGTCCATTCCTGAACTGGGAACACACGGACGTATCGGCCCGTTCGCCCTAAGAGCGTTTATACGTTTTGGAAGCAGAGGGTTCCGGGCGTGCACTTAACTCAGAGTAGCCAACTGGCTCCTAGTCTGCCCTTGTTGTAAGTCCTTTCCTGCACTGGGAACGCACGGCCGAATAGGCCTCCCCGCGTGAAGAGCCTCTGTACGTTTCGGAAGCCTAACGGAGGCTGCATTTTGCTTAGCGCTTCCAACTGGCTTCTCGTCCGCCTTTGCTCTAAATTCTTTCCTGAACTGGGAACACACTGCCCCCAATGGGACTTCCTCCGACAGGGCGAGGATGCAAGTGTAAGGGTCTTGGTGTTCACTTCCCTCAGAGAATCCAAGTTGGCGTCTGTCCGTCCCGGTTCTAGCTTCTTTCCTCAACGCGGAAAACACGGCCAGAGTGGGTTTCAGTATGCAGCGGGATTTTACGTTTTGGAAGCCGAAGCGCCCTGGCGAGCACTGAACTCAGGGTCTCCGACCTGCCTAGAGACCGCCCTTGTTCTAACACCTTTTCTCAACTGGGAAAACACGGCCCTTGTGGCGTGTTCACCTCCGGTGCGTGTGTAGGTTTTGGAAGCATAAAGGCCTCGACGGGAATTTAACCCCGAGTGTCCCACATGTTTCTAGTCTGCCCTTGTTCTAAGATCTTTCCTCACCTGGGAACTCACGGCCCCTTATGGGACTTAACCGCAAGAGCGATTACACGTTTTGGGAGCCGAAGGGACTTGCGTGCACTTACCTTCGAGGATTCCACGGGCCTATCGTGCGCCCAGGTTCTAACTTCTTTCCACAAGGGGGAACACACCGCCACATATGAATCTTCACTAAAGATCGAGCTTCCGTTTTGGAAGCATAAGGGTCTTGCCCTGCACTTAGCGTGGAGCATGCAGCTCGCCCATCGTGCACGCGGGTTCTAACATCTTGGCACGACCGGGAGCAAACTGCCATTGTGAACCTTCCCTCTCAGATCGCTTTGGCGTTTTGGAAGCATAAGCCTCCCTGTGGGCCCCGAACTCAGAGGATCCAACAAGCTTCTAGTCCGCGCGTGGTCTAAGTTCTTTCCTGAACTGGGAACACCCTGCCACTGAGTAGAATCCACCTTACGTGCGATTATGCGTTTTGGAAGCGTCAGGGACTGGACGTGCACGTCAATCCGAGTGTCCAGCGGGCTTCCGGGCTGCCCTTGTTCTGAGTCCTTTCCTGAACTGGGCACACACGGCCGCAGAGGCCTGTTCGCCTTCAGAGCGTTTCTAGCTTTGGGAAGCCTAAGGGACTGGACGTGCACTTAACTCCGAGGATCGAACGGGTTTCTCGTCTGCCCTTGTTCTGAGTTCTTTCCCGAACTCGGAACACACGGCAGAAGAGGCCTCCTCGCAGGAAGAGCCTTCATACGCTTTGGAACCCGAAGGGCCTTCGTCGGCATTATACTTAGAGCTTCCAACGTGCTTATGGTCCGCCTTTGTTCGAAGTTCTCTCCTGAACGGCCAACACTCAGCCACCTATGAATCTGCACTAAAGATCGAGTTTAAGGTTGGGAAGCCCAAGGGTCTTGGCCTGCACGGACTTTTCCGTCGGCAACTTGCTGTTAGTGCGCCTGTAGTCCCAACTTCTTTCCGCCCCTGGGCACCAACTGCCCTTGGCGCACCTTCACTTTCAGACCGCGTTTACGTTTTGGAAGCCTAAGCGTCTTTGTGGGCCCCTCCCTCAGAGTATGCCACAAGCTTCTCGTCCGCCCTTGTTCGAAGGTCTTTCCTTAACTGGGAACACACTGCCACTAAGGAGACTTAACCTCAAGCGCGAATATACGTTTTGGAAGCCTAAGGGACTGGACGTGCACCTCAATCCGAGTATCCAAAGGGCTTCCAGTCTGCCCTTGTTCTAAGTCCTTTCCTGAACTGGGAACCCAGGACCCCGTAGGCCTCTTCGCCTTCAGAGCGTTGATCCGTTTTGGGAGCCTAAGGGACTGGCCGTGCCCTGAACTCAGCGTATCCAACTGGCTTCTAGTCTGCCCTTGTTCGAAGTCCATTCCTGAACTGGGAACACACGGACGTATCGGCCCGTTCGCCCTAAGAGCGTTTATACGTTTTGGAAGCAGAGGGTTCCGGGCGTGCACTTAACTCAGAGTAGCCAACTGGCTCCTAGTCTGCCCTTGTTGTAAGTCCTTTCCTGCACTGGGAACGCACGGCCGAATAGGCCTCCCCGCGTGAAGAGCCTCTGTACGTTTCGGAAGCCTAACGGAGGCTGCATTTTGCTTAGCGCTTCCAACTGGCTTCTCGTCCGCCTTTGCTCTAAATTCTTTCCTGAACTGGGAACACACTGCCCCCAATGGGACTTCCCCCGACAGGGCGAGGATGCAAGTGTAAGGGTCTTGGTGTTCACTTCCCTCAGAGAATCCAAGTTGGCGTCTGTCCGTCCCGGTTCTAGCTTCTTTCCTCAACGCGGAAAACACGGCCAGAGTGGGTTTCAGTATGCAGCGGGATTTTACGTTTTGGAAGCCGAAGCGCCCTGGCGAGCACTGAACTCAGGGTCTCCGACCTGCCTAGAGACCGCCCTTGTTCTAACACCTTTTCTCAACTGGGAAAACACGGCCCTTGTGGCGTGTTCACCTCCGGTGCGTGTGTAGGTTTTGGAAGCATAAAGGCCTCGACGGGAATTTAACCCCGCGTGTCCCACATGTTTCTAGTCTGCCCTTGTTCTAAGATCTTTCCTCACCTGGGAACTCACGGCCCCTTATGGGACTTAACCGCAAGAGCGATTACACGTTTTGGGAGCCGAGGGGACTTGCGTGCACTTACCTTCGAGGATTCCACGGGCCTATCGTGCGCCCAGGTTCTAACTTCTTTCCACAAGGGGGAACACACCGCCACATATGAATCTTCACTAAAGATCGAGCTTCCGTTTTGGAAGCATAAGGGTCTTGCCCTGCACTTAGCGTGGAGCATGCAGCTCGCCCATCGTGCACGCGGGTTCTAACATCTTGGCACGACCGGGAGCAAACTGCCATTGTGAACCTTCCCTCTCAGATCGCTTTGGCGTTTTGGAAGCATAAGCCTCCCTGTGGGCCCCGAACTCAGAGGATCCAACAAGCTTCTAGTCCGCGCGTGGTCTAAGTTCTTTCCTGAACTGGGAACACCCTGCCACTGAGTAGAATCCACCTTACGTGCGATTATGCGTTTTGGAAGCGTCAGGGACTGGACGTGCACGTCAATCCGAGTGTCCAGCGGGCTTCCGGGCTGCCCTTGTTCTGAGTCCTTTCCTGAACTGGGCACACACGGCCGCAGAGGCCTGTTCGCCTTCAGAGCGTTTCTAGCTTTGGGAAGCCTAAGGGACTGGACGTGCACTTAACTCCGAGGATCGAACGGGTTTCTCGTCTGCCCTTGTTCTGAGTTCTTTCCCGAACTCGGAACACACGGCAGAAGAGGCCTCCTCGCAGGAAGAGCCTTCATACGCTTTGGAACCCGAAGGGCCTTCGTCGGCATTATACTTAGAGCTTCCAACGTGCTTATGGTCCGCCTTTGTTCGAAGTTCTCTCCTGAACGGCCAACACTCAGCCACCTATGAATCTGCACTAAAGATCGAGTTTAAGGTTGGGAAGCCCAAGGGTCTTGGCCTGCACGGACTTTTCCGTCGGCAACTTGCTGTTAGTGCGCCTGTAGTCCCAACTTCTTTCCGCCCCTGGGCACCAACTGCCCTTGGCGCACCTTCACTTTCAGACCGCGTTTACGTTTTGGAAGCCTAAGCGTCTTTGTGGGCCCCTCCCTCAGAGTATGCCACAAGCTTCTCGTCCGCCCTTGTTCGAAGGTCTTTCCTTAACTGGGAACACACTGCCACTAAGGAGACTTAACCTCAAGCGCGAATATACGTTTTGGAAGCCTAAGGGACTGGACGTGCACCTCAATCCGAGTATCCAAAGGGCTTCCAGTCTGCCCTTGTTCTAAGTCCTTTCCTGAACTGGGAACCCAGGACCCCGTAGGCCTCTTCGCCTTCAGAGCGTTGATCCGTTTTGGGAGCCTAAGGGACTGGCCGTGCCCTGAACTCAGCGTATCCAACTGGCTTCTAGTCTGCCCTTGTTCGAAGTCCATTCCTGAACTGGGAACACACGGACGTATCGGCCCGTTCGCCCTAAGAGCGTTTATACGTTTTGGAAGCAGAGGGTTCCGGGCGTGCACTTAACTCAGAGTAGCCAACTGGCTCCTAGTCTGCCCTTGTTGTAAGTCCTTTCCTGCACTGGGAACGCACGGCCGAATAGGCCTCCCCGCGTGAAGAGCCTCTGTACGTTTCGGAAGCCTAACGGAGGCTGCATTTTGCTTAGCGCTTCCAACTGGCTTCTCGTCCGCCTTTGCTCTAAATTCTTTCCTGAACTGGGAACACACTGCCCCCAATGGGACTTCCCCCGACAGGGCGAGGATGCAAGTGTAAGGGTCTTGGTGTTCACTTCCCTCAGAGAATCCAAGTTGGCGTCTGTCCGTCCCGGTTCTAGCTTCTTTCCTCAACGCGGAAAACACGGCCAGAGTGGGTTTCAGTATGCAGCGGGATTTTACGTTTTGGAAGCCGAAGCGCCCTGGCGAGCACTGAACTCAGGGTCTCCGACCTGCCTAGAGACCGCCCTTGTTCTAACACCTTTTCTCAACTGGGAAAACACGGCCCTTGTGGCGTGTTCACCTCCGGTGCGTGTGTAGGTTTTGGAAGCATAAAGGCCTCGACGGGAATTTAACCCCGAGTGTCCCACATGCTTCTAGTCTGCCCTGGTTCTAAGATCTTTCCTCACCTGGGAACTCACGGCCCCTTATGGGACTTAACCGCAAGAGCGATTACACGTTTTGGGAGCCGAGGGGACTTGCGTGCACTTACCTTCGAGGATTCCACGGGCCTATCGTGCGCCCAGGTTCTAACTTCTTTCCACAAGGGGGAACACACCGCCACATATGAATCTTCACTAAAGATCGAGCTTCCGTTTTGGAAGCATAAGGGTCTTGCCCTGCACTTAGCGTGGAGCATGCAGCTCGCCCATCGTGCACGCGGGTTCTAACATCTTGGCACGACCGGGAGCAAACTGCCATTGTGAACCTTCCCTCTCAGATCGCTTTGGCGTTTTGGAAGCATAAGCCTCCCTGTGGGCCCCGAACTCAGAGGATCCAACAAGCTTCTAGTCCGCTCGTGGTCTAAGTTCTTTCCTGAACTGGGAACACCCTGCCACTGAGTAGAATCCACCTTACGTGCGATTATGCGTTTTGGAAGCGTCAGGGACTGGACGTGCACGTCAATCCGAGTGTCCAGCGGGCTTCCGGGCTGCCCTTGTTCTGAGTCCTTTCCTGAACTGGGCACACACGGCCGCAGAGGCCTGTTCGCCTTCAGAGCGTTTCTAGCTTTGGGAAGCCTAAGGGACTGGACGTGCACTTAACTCCGAGGATCGAACGGGTTTCTCGTCTGCCCTTGTTCTGAGTTCTTTCCCGAACTCGGAACACACGGCAGAAGGGGCCTCCTCGCAGGAAGAGCCTTCATACGCTTTGGAACCCGAAGGGCCTTCGTCGGCATTATACTTAGAGCTTCCAACGTGCTTATGGTCCGCCTTTGTTCGAAGTTCTCTCCTGAACGGCCAACACTCAGCCACCTATGAATCTGCACTAAAGATCGAGTTTAAGGTTGGGGAGCCCAAGGGTCTTGGCCTGCACGGACTTTTCCGTCGGCAACTTGCTGTTAGTGCGCCTGTAGTCCCAACTTCTTTCCGCCCCTGGGCACCAACTGCCCTTGGCGCACCTTCACTTTCAGACCGCGTTTACGTTTTGGAAGCCTAAGCGTCTTTGTGGGCCCCTCCCTCAGAGTATGCCACAAGCTTCTCGTCCGCCCTTGTTCGAAGGTCTTTCCTTAACTGGGAACACACTGCCACTAAGGAGACTTAACCTCAAGCGCGAATATACGTTTTGGAAGCCTAAGGGACTGGACGTGCACCTCAATCCGAGTATCCAAAGGGCTTCCAGTCTGCCCTTGTTCTAAGTCCTTTCCTGAACTGGGAACCCAGGACCCCGTAGGCCTCTTCGCCTTCAGAGCGTTGATCCGTTTTGGGAGCCTAAGGGACTGGCCGTGCCCTGAACTCAGCGTATCCAACTGGCTTCTAGTCTGCCCTTGTTCGAAGTCCATTCCTGAACTGGGAACACACGGACGTATCGGCCCGTTCGCCCTAAGAGCGTTTATACGTTTTGGAAGCAGAGGGTTCCGGGCGTGCACTTAACTCAGAGTAGCCAACTGGCTCCTAGTCTGCCCTTGTTGTAAGTCCTTTCCTGCACTGGGAACGCACGGCCGAATAGGCCTCCCCGCGTGAAGAGCCTCTGTACGTTTCGGAAGCCTAACGGAGGCTGCATTTTGCTTAGCGCTTCCAACTGGCTTCTCGTCCGCCTTTGCTCTAAATTCTTTCCTGAACTGGGAACACACTGCCCCCAATGGGACTTCCCCCGACAGGGCGAGGATGCAAGTGTAAGGGTCTTGGTGTTCACTTCCCTCAGAGAATCCAAGTTGGCGTCTGTCCGTCCCGGTTCTAGCTTCTTTCCTCAACGCGGAAAACACGGCCAGAGTGGGTTTCAGTATGCAGCGGGATTTTACGTTTTGGAAGCCGAAGCGCCCTGGCGAGCACTGAACTCAGGGTCTCCGACCTGCCTAGAGACCGCCCTTGTTCTAACACCTTTTCTCAACTGGGAAAACACGGCCCTTGTGGCGTGTTCACCTCCGGTGCGTGTGTAGGTTTTGGAAGCATAAAGGCCTCGACGGGAATTTAACCCCGAGTGTCCCACATGTTTCTAGTCTGCCCTTGTTCTAAGATCTTTCCTCACCTGGGAACTCACGGCCCCTTATGGGACTTAACCGCAAGAGCGATTACACGTTTTGGGAGCCGAAGGGACTTGCGTGCACTTACCTTCGAGGATTCCACGGGCCTATCGTGCGCCCAGGTTCTAACTTCTTTCCACAAGGGGGAACACACCGCCACATATGAATCTTCACTAAAGATCGAGCTTCCGTTTTGGAAGCATAAGGGTCTTGCCCTGCACTTAGCGTGGAGCATGCAGCTCGCCCATCGTGCACGCGGGTTCTAACATCTTGGCACGACCGGGAGCAAACTGCCATTGTGAACCTTCCCTCTCAGATCGCTTTGGCGTTTTGGAAGCATAAGCCTCCCTGTGGGCCCCGAACTCAGAGGATCCAACAAGCTTCTAGTCCGCTCGTGGTCTAAGTTCTTTCCTGAACTGGGAACACCCTGCCACTGAGTAGAATCCACCTTACGTGCGATTATGCGTTTTGGAAGCGTCAGGGACTGGACGTGCACGTCAATCCGAGTGTCCAGCGGGCTTCCGGGCTGCCCTTGTTCTGAGTCCTTTCCTGAACTGGGCACACACGGCCGCAGAGGCCTGTTCGCCTTCAGAGCGTTTCTAGCTTTGGGAAGCCTAAGGGACTGGACGTGCACTTAACTCCGAGGATCGAACGGGTTTCTCGTCTGCCCTTGTTCTGAGTTCTTTCCCGAACTCGGAACACACGGCAGAAGAGGCCTCCTCGCAGGAAGAGCCTTCATACGCTTTGGAACCCGAAGGGCCTTCGTCGGCATTATACTTAGAGCTTCCAACGTGCTTATGGTCCGCCTTTGTTCGAAGTTCTCTCCTGAACGGCCAACACTCAGCCACCTATGAATCTGCACTAAAGATCGAGTTTAAGGTTGGGAAGCCCAAGGGTCTTGGCCTGCACGGACTTTTCCGTCGGCAACTTGCTGTTAGTGCGCCTGTAGTCCCAACTTCTTTCCGCCCCTGGGCACCAACTGCCCTTGGCGCACCTTCACTTTCAGACCGCGTTTACGTTTTGGAAGCCTAAGCGTCTTTGTGGGCCCCTCCCTCAGAGTATGCCACAAGCTTCTCGTCCGCCCTTGTTCGAAGGTCTTTCCTTAACTGGGAACACACTGCCACTAAGGAGACTTAACCTCAAGCGCGAATATACGTTTTGGAAGCCTAAGGGACTGGACGTGCACCTCAATCCGAGTATCCAAAGGGCTTCCAGTCTGCCCTTGTTCTAAGTCCTTTCCTGAACTGGGAACCCAGGACCCCGTAGGCCTCTTCGCCTTCAGAGCGTTGATCCGTTTTGGGAGCCTAAGGGACTGGACGTGCCCTGAACTCAGCGTATCCAACTGGCTTCTAGTCTGCCCTTGTTCGAAGTCCATTCCTGAACTGGGAACACACGGACGTATCGGCCCGTTCGCCCTAAGAGCGTTTATACGTTTTGGAAGCAGAGGGTTCCGGGCGTGCACTTAACTCAGAGTAGCCAACTGGCTCCTAGTCTGCCCTTGTTGTAAGTCCTTTCCTGCACTGGGAACGCACGGCCGAATAGGCCTCCCCGCGTGAAGAGCCTCTGTACGTTTCGGAAGCCTAACGGAGGCTGCATTTTGCTTAGCGCTTCCAACTGGCTTCTCGTCCGCCTTTGCTCTAAATTCTTTCCTGAACTGGGAACACACTGCCCCCAATGGGACTTCCCCCGACAGGGCGAGGATGCAAGTGTAAGGGTCTTGGTGTTCACTTCCCTCAGAGAATCCAAGTTGGCGTCTGTCCGTCCCGGTTCTAGCTTCTTTCCTCAACGCGGAAAACACGGCCAGAGTGGGTTTCAGTATGCAGCGGGATTTTACGTTTTGGAAGCCGAAGCGCCCTGGCGAGCACTGAACTCAGGGTCTCCGACCTGCCTAGAGACCGCCCTTGTTCTAACACCTTTTCTCAACTGGGAAAACACGGCCCTTGTGGCGTGTTCACCTCCGGTGCGTGTGTAGGTTTTGGAAGCATAAAGGCCTCGACGGGAATTTAACCCCGAGTGTCCCACATGTTTCTAGTCTGCCCTTGTTCTAAGATCTTTCCTCACCTGGGAACTCACGGCCCCTTATGGGACTTAACCGCAAGAGCGATTACACGTTTTGGGAGCCGAGGGGACTTGCGTGCACTTACCTTCGAGGATTCCACGGGCCTATCGTGCGCCCAGGTTCTAACTTCTTTCCACAAGGGGGAACACACCGCCACATATGAATCTTCACTAAAGATCGAGCTTCCGTTTTGGAAGCATAAGGGTCTTGCCCTGCACTTAGCGTGGAGCATGCAGCTCGCCCATCGTGCACGCGGGTTCTAACATCTTGGCACGACCGGGAGCAAACTGCCATTGTGAACCTTCCCTCTCAGATCGCTTTGGCGTTTTGGAAGCATAAGCCTCCCTGTGGGCCCCGAACTCAGAGGATCCAACAAGCTTCTAGTCCGCGCGTGGTCTAAGTTCTTTCCTGAACTGGGAACACCCTGCCACTGAGTAGAATCCACCTTACGTGCGATTATGCGTTTTGGAAGCGTCAGGGACTGGACGTGCACGTCAATCCGAGTGTCCAGCGGGCTTCCGGGCTGCCCTTGTTCTGAGTCCTTTCCTGAACTGGGCACACACGGCCGCAGAGGCCTGTTCGCCTTCAGAGCGTTTCTAGCTTTGGGAAGCCTAAGGGACTGGACGTGCACTTAACTCCGAGGATCGAACGGGTTTCTCGTCTGCCCTTGTTCTGAGTTCTTTCCCGAACTCGGAACACACGGCAGAAGGGGCCTCCTCGCAGGAAGAGCCTTCATACGCTTTGGAACCCGAAGGGCCTTCGTCGGCATTATACTTAGAGCTTCCAACGTGCTTATGGTCCGCCTTTGTTCGAAGTTCTCTCCTGAACGGCCAACACTCAGCCACCTATGAATCTGCACTAAAGATCGAGTTTAAGGTTGGGGAGCCCAAGGGTCTTGGCCTGCACGGACTTTTCCGTCGGCAACTTGCTGTTAGTGCGCCTGTAGTCCCAACTTCTTTCCGCCCCTGGGCACCAACTGCCCTTGGCGCACCTTCACTTTCAGACCGCGTTTACGTTTTGGAAGCCTAAGCGTCTTTGTGGGCCCCTCCCTCAGAGTATGCCACAAGCTTCTCGTCCGCCCTTGTTCGAAGGTCTTTCCTTAACTGGGAACACACTGCCACTAAGGAGACTTAACCTCAAGCGCGAATATACGTTTTGGAAGCCTAAGGGACTGGACGTGCACCTCAATCCGAGTATCCAAAGGGCTTCCAGTCTGCCCTTGTTCTAAGTCCTTTCCTGAACTGGGAACCCAGGACCCCGTAGGCCTCTTCGCCTTCAGAGCGTTGATCCGTTTTGGGAGCCTAAGGGACTGGACGTGCCCTGAACTCAGCGTATCCAACTGGCTTCTAGTCTGCCCTTGTTCGAAGTCCATTCCTGAACTGGGAACACACGGACGTATCGGCCCGTTCGCCCTAAGAGCGTTTATACGTTTTGGAAGCAGAGGGTTCCGGGCGTGCACTTAACTCAGAGTAGCCAACTGGCTCCTAGTCTGCCCTTGTTGTAAGTCCTTTCCTGCACTGGGAACGCACGGCCGAATAGGCCTCCCCGCGTGAAGAGCCTCTGTACGTTTCGGAAGCCTAACGGAGGCTGCATTTTGCTTAGCGCTTCCAACTGGCTTCTCGTCCGCCTTTGCTCTAAATTCTTTCCTGAACTGGGAACACACTGCCCCCAATGGGACTTCCCCCGACAGGGCGAGGATGCAAGTGTAAGGGTCTTGGTGTTCACTTCCCTCAGAGAATCCAAGTTGGCGTCTGTCCGTCCCGGTTCTAGCTTCTTTCCTCAACGCGGAAAACACGGCCAGAGTGGGTTTCAGTATGCAGCGGGATTTTACGTTTTGGAAGCCGAAGCGCCCTGGCGAGCACTGAACTCAGGGTCTCCGACCTGCCTAGAGACCGCCCTTGTTCTAACACCTTTTCTCAACTGGGAAAACACGGCCCTTGTGGCGTGTTCACCTCCGGTGCGTGTGTAGGTTTTGGAAGCATAAAGGCCTCGACGGGAATTTAACCCCGAGTGTCCCACATGTTTCTAGTCTGCCCTTGTTCTAAGATCTTTCCTCACCTGGGAACTCACGGCCCCTTATGGGACTTAACCGCAAGAGCGATTACACGTTTTGGGAGCCGAAGGGACTTGCGTGCACTTACCTTCGAGGATTCCACGGGCCTATCGTGCGCCCAGGTTCTAACTTCTTTCCACAAGGGGGAACACACCGCCACATATGAATCTTCACTAAAGATCGAGCTTCCGTTTTGGAAGCATAAGGGTCTTGCCCTGCACTTAGCGTGGAGCATGCAGCTCGCCCATCGTGCACGCGGGTTCTAACATCTTGGCACGACCGGGAGCAAACTGCCATTGTGAACCTTCCCTCTCAGATCGCTTTGGCGTTTTGGAAGCATAAGCCTCCCTGTGGGCCCCGAACTCAGAGGATCCAACAAGCTTCTAGTCCGCGCGTGGTCTAAGTTCTTTCCTGAACTGGGAACACCCTGCCACTGAGTAGAATCCACCTTACGTGCGATTATGCGTTTTGGAAGCGTCAGGGACTGGACGTGCACGTCAATCCGAGTGTCCAGCGGGCTTCCGGGCTGCCCTTGTTCTGAGTCCTTTCCTGAACTGGGCACACACGGCCGCAGAGGCCTGTTCGCCTTCAGAGCGTTTCTAGCTTTGGGAAGCCTAAGGGACTGGACGTGCACTTAACTCCGAGGATCGAACGGGTTTCTCGTCTGCCCTTGTTCTGAGTTCTTTCCCGAACTCGGAACACACGGCAGAAGAGGCCTCCTCGCAGGAAGAGCCTTCATACGCTTTGGAACCCGAAGGGCCTTCGTCGGCATTATACTTAGAGCTTCCAACGTGCTTATGGTCCGCCTTTGTTCGAAGTTCTCTCCTGAACGGCCAACACTCAGCCACCTATGAATCTGCACTAAAGATCGAGTTTAAGGTTGGGAAGCCCAAGGGTCTTGGCCTGCACGGACTTTTCCGTCGGCAACTTGCTGTTAGTGCGCCTGTAGTCCCAACTTCTTTCCGCCCCTGGGCACCAACTGCCCTTGGCGCACCTTCACTTTAAGACCGCGTTTACGTTTTGGAAGCCTAAGCGTCTTTGTGGGCCCCTCCCTCAGAGTATGCCACAAGCTTCTCGTCCGCCCTTGTTCGAAGGTCTTTCCTTAACTGGGAACACACTGCCACTAAGGAGACTTAACCTCAAGCGCGAATATACGTTTTGGAAGCCTAAGGGACTGGACGTGCACCTCAATCCGAGTATCCAAAGGGCTTCCAGTCTGCCCTTGTTCTAAGTCCTTTCCTGAACTGGGAACCCAGGACCCCGTAGGCCTCTTCGCCTTCAGAGCGTTGATCCGTTTTGGGAGCCTAAGGGACTGGACGTGCCCTGAACTCAGCGTATCCAACTGGCTTCTAGTCTGCCCTTCTTCGAAGTCCATTCCTGAACTGGGAACACACGGACGTATCGGCCCGTTCGCCCTAAGAGCGTTTATACGTTTTGGAAGCAGAGGGTTCCGGGCGTGCACTTAACTCAGAGTAGCCAACTGGCTCCTAGTCTGCCCTTGTTGTAAGTCCTTTCCTGCACTGGGAACGCACGGCCGAATAGGCCTCCCCGCGTGAAGAGCCTCTGTACGTTTCGGAAGCCTAACGGAGGCTGCATTTTGCTTAGCGCTTCCAACTGGCTTCTCGTCCGCCTTTGCTCTAAATTCTTTCCTGAACTGGGAACACACTGCCCCCAATGGGACTTCCCCCGACAGGGCGAGGATGCAAGTGTAAGGGTCTTGGTGTTCACTTCCCTCAGAGAATCCAAGTTGGCGTCTGTCCGTCCCGGTTCTAGCTTCTTTCCTCAACGCGGAAAACACGGCCAGAGTGGGTTTCAGTATGCAGCGGGATTTTACGTTTTGGAAGCCGAAGCGCCCTGGCGAGCACTGAACTCAGGGTCTCCGACCTGCCTAGAGACCGCCCTTGTTCTAACACCTTTTCTCAACTGGGAAAACACGGCCCTTGTGGCGTGTTCACCTCCGGTGCGTGTGTAGGTTTTGGAAGCATAAAGGCCTCGACGGGAATTTAACCCCGAGTGTCCCACATGTTTCTAGTCTGCCCTTGTTCTAAGATCTTTCCTCACCTGGGAACTCACGGCCCCTTATGGGACTTAACCGCAAGAGCGATTACACGTTTTGGGAGCCGAGGGGACTTGCGTGCACTTACCTTCGAGGATTCCACGGGCCTATCGTGCGCCCAGGTTCTAACTTCTTTCCACAAGGGGGAACACACCGCCACATATGAATCTTCACTAAAGATCGAGCTTCCGTTTTGGAAGCATAAGGGTCTTGCCCTGCACTTAGCGTGGAGCATGCAGCTCGCCCATCGTGCACGCGGGTTCTAACATCTTGGCACGACCGGGAGCAAACTGCCATTGTGAACCTTCCCTCTCAGATCGCTTTGGCGTTTTGGAAGCATAAGCCTCCCTGTGGGCCCCGAACTCAGAGGATCCAACAAGCTTCTAGTCCGCTCGTGGTCTAAGTTCTTTCCTGAACTGGGAACACCCTGCCACTGAGTAGAATCCACCTTACGTGCGATTATGCGTTTTGGAAGCGTCAGGGACTGGACGTGCACGTCAATCCGAGTGTCCAGCGGGCTTCCGGGCTGCCCTTGTTCTGAGTCCTTTCCTGAACTGGGCACACACGGCCGCAGAGGCCTGTTCGCCTTCAGAGCGTTTCTAGCTTTGGGAAGCCTAAGGGACTGGACGTGCACTTAACTCCGAGGATCGAACGGGTTTCTCGTCTGCCCTTGTTCTGAGTTCTTTCCCGAACTCGGAACACACGGCAGAAGAGGCCTCCTCGCAGGAAGAGCCTTCATACGCTTTGGAACCCGAAGGGCCTTCGTCGGCATTATACTTAGAGCTTCCAACGTGCTTATGGTCCGCCTTTGTTCGAAGTTCTCTCCTGAACGGCCAACACTCAGCCACCTATGAATCTGCACTAAAGATCGAGTTTAAGGTTGGGAAGCCCAAGGGTCTTGGCCTGCACGGACTTTTCCGTCGGCAACTTGCTGTTAGTGCGCCTGTAGTCCCAACTTCTTTCCGCCCCTGGGCACCAACTGCCCTTGGCGCACCTTCACTTTCAGACCGCGTTTAGGTTTTGGAAGCCTAAGCGTCTTTGTGGGCCCCTCCCTCAGAGTATGCCACAAGCTTCTCGTCCGCCCTTGTTCGAAGGTCTTTCCTTAACTGGGAACACACTGCCACTAAGGAGACTTAACCTCAAGCGCGAATATACGTTTTGGAAGCCTAAGGGACTGGACGTGCACCTCAATCCGAGTATCCAAAGGGCTTCCAGTCTGCCCTTGTTCTAAGTCCTTTCCTGAACTGGGAACCCAGGACCCCGTAGGCCTCTTCGCCTTCAGAGCGTTGATCCGTTTTGGGAGCCTAAGGGACTGGACGTGCCCTGAACTCAGCGTATCCAACTGGCTTCTAGTCTGCCCTTGTTCGAAGTCCATTCCTGAACTGGGAACACACGGACGTATCGGCCCGTTCGCCCTAAGAGCGTTTATACGTTTTGGAAGCAGAGGGTTCCGGGCGTGCACTTAACTCAGAGTAGCCAACTGGCTCCTAGTCTGCCCTTGTTGTAAGTCCTTTCCTGCACTGGGAACGCACGGCCGAATAGGCCTCCCCGCGTGAAGAGCCTCTGTACGTTTCGGAAGCCTAACGGAGGCTGCATTTTGCTTAGCGCTTCCAACTGGCTTCTCGTCCGCCTTTGCTCTAAATTCTTTCCTGAACTGGGAACACACTGCCCCCAATGGGACTTCCCCCGACAGGGCGAGGATGCAAGTGTAAGGGTCTTGGTGTTCACTTCCCTCAGAGAATCCAAGTTGGCGTCTGTCCGTCCCGGTTCTAGCTTCTTTCCTCAACGCGGAAAACACGGCCAGAGTGGGTTTCAGTATGCAGCGGGATTTTACGTTTTGGAAGCCGAAGCGCCCTGGCGAGCACTGAACTCAGGGTCTCCGACCTGCCTAGAGACCGCCCTTGTTCTAACACCTTTTCTCAACTGGGAAAACACGGCCCTTGTGGCGTGTTCACCTCCGGTGCGTGTGTAGGTTTTGGAAGCATAAAGGCCTCGACGGGAATTTAACCCCGCGTGTCCCACATGTTTCTAGTCTGCCCTTGTTCTAAGATCTTTCCTCACCTGGGAACTCACGGCCCCTTATGGGACTTAACCGCAAGAGCGATTACACGTTTTGGGAGCCGAGGGGACTTGCGTGCACTTACCTTCGAGGATTCCACGGGCCTATCGTGCGCCCAGGTTCTAACTTCTTTCCACAAGGGGGAACACACCGCCACATATGAATCTTCACTAAAGATCGAGCTTCCGTTTTGGAAGCATAAGGGTCTTGCCCTGCACTTAGCGTGGAGCATGCAGCTCGCCCATCGTGCACGCGGGTTCTAACATCTTGGCACGACCGGGAGCAAACTGCCATTGTGAACCTTCCCTCTCAGATCGCTTTGGCGTTTTGGAAGCATAAGCCTCCCTGTGGGCCCCGAACTCAGAGGATCCAACAAGCTTCTAGTCCGCGCGTGGTCTAAGTTCTTTCCTGAACTGGGAACACCCTGCCACTGAGTAGAATCCACCTTACGTGCGATTATGCGTTTTGGAAGCGTCAGGGACTGGACGTGCACGTCAATCCGAGTGTCCAGCGGGCTTCCGGGCTGCCCTTGTTCTGAGTCCTTTCCTGAACTGAGCACACACGGCCGCAGAGGCCTGTTCGCCTTCAGAGCGTTTCTAGCTTTGGGAAGCCTAAGGGACTGGACGTGCACTTAACTCCGAGGATCGAACGGGTTTCTCGTCTGCCCTTGTTCTGAGTTCTTTCCCGAACTCGGAACACACGGCAGAAGAGGCCTCCTCGCAGGAAGAGCCTTCATACGCTTTGGAACCCGAAGGGCCTTCGTCGGCATTATACTTAGAGCTTCCAACGTGCTTATGGTCCGCCTTTGTTCGAAGTTCTCTCCTGAACGGCCAACACTCAGCCACCTATGAATCTGCACTAAAGATCGAGTTTAAGGTTGGGAAGCCCAAGGGTCTTGGCCTGCACGGACTTTTCCGTCGGCAACTTGCTGTTAGTGCGCCTGTAGTCCCAACTTCTTTCCGCCCCTGGGCACCAACTGCCCTTGGCGCACCTTCACTTTCAGACCGCGTTTACGTTTTGGAAGCCTAAGCGTCTTTGTGGGCCCCTCCCTCAGAGTATGCCACAAGCTTCTCGTCCGCCCTTGTTCGAAGGTCTTTCCTTAACTGGGAACACACTGCCACTAAGGAGACTTAACCTCAAGCGCGAATATACGTTTTGGAAGCCTAAGGGACTGGACGTGCACCTCAATCCGAGTATCCAAAGGGCTTCCAGTCTGCCCTTGTTCTAAGTCCTTTCCTGAACTGGGAACCCAGGACCCCGTAGGCCTCTTCGCCTTCAGAGCGTTGATCCGTTTTGGGAGCCTAAGGGACTGGACGTGCCCTGAACTCAGCGTATCCAACTGGCTTCTAGTCTGCCCTTGTTCGAAGTCCATTCCTGAACTGGGAACACACGGACGTATCGGCCCGTTCGCCCTAAGAGCGTTTATACGTTTTGGAAGCAGAGGGTTCCGGGCGTGCACTTAACTCAGAGTAGCCAACTGGCTCCTAGTCTGCCCTTGTTGTAAGTCCTTTCCTGCACTGGGAACGCACGGCCGAATAGGCCTCCCCGCGTGAAGAGCCTCTGTACGTTTCGGAAGCCTAACGGAGGCTGCATTTTGCTTAGCGCTTCCAACTGGCTTCTCGTCCGCCTTTGCTCTAAATTCTTTCCTGAACTGGGAACACACTGCCCCCAATGGGACTTCCCCCGACAGGGCGAGGATGCAAGTGTAAGGGTCTTGGTGTTCACTTCCCTCAGAGAATCCAAGTTGGCGTCTGTCCGTCCCGGTTCTAGCTTCTTTCCTCAACGCGGAAAACACGGCCAGAGTGGGTTTCAGTATGCAGCGGGATTTTACGTTTTGGAAGCCGAAGCGCCCTGGCGAGCACTGAACTCAGGGTCTCCGACCTGCCTAGAGACCGCCCTTGTTCTAACACCTTTTCTCAACTGGGAAAACACGGCCCTTGTGGCGTGTTCACCTCCGGTGCGTGTGTAGGTTTTGGAAGCATAAAGGCCTCGACGGGAATTTAACCCCGCGTGTCCCACATGTTTCTAGTCTGCCCTTGTTCTAAGATCTTTCCTCACCTGGGAACTCACGGCCCCTTATGGGACTTAACCGCAAGAGCGATTACACGTTTTGGGAGCCGAAGGGACTTGCGTGCACTTACCTTCGAGGATTCCACGGGCCTATCGTGCGCCCAGGTTCTAACTTCTTTCCACAAGGGGGAACACACCGCCACATATGAATCTTCACTAAAGATCGAGCTTCCGTTTTGGAAGCATAAGGGTCTTGCCCTGCACTTAGCGTGGAGCATGCAGCTCGCCCATCGTGCACGCGGGTTCTAACATCTTGGCACGACCGGGAGCAAACTGCCATTGTGAACCTTCCCTCTCAGATCGCTTTGGCGTTTTGGAAGCATAAGCCTCCCTGTGGGCCCCGAACTCAGAGGATCCAACAAGCTTCTAGTCCGCGCGTGGTCTAAGTTCTTTCCTGAACTGGGAACACCCTGCCACTGAGTAGAATCCACCTTACGTGCGATTATGCGTTTTGGAAGCGTCAGGGACTGGACGTGCACGTCAATCCGAGTGTCCAGCGGGCTTCCGGGCTGCCCTTGTTCTGAGTCCTTTCCTGAACTGGGCACACACGGCCGCAGAGGCCTGTTCGCCTTCAGAGCGTTTCTAGCTTTGGGAAGCCTAAGGGACTGGACGTGCACTTAACTCCGAGGATCGAACGGGTTTCTCGTCTGCCCTTGTTCTGAGTTCTTTCCCGAACTCGGAACACACGGCAGAAGAGGCCTCCTCGCAGGAAGAGCCTTCATACGCTTTGGAACCCGAAGGGCCTTCGTCGGCATTATACTTAGAGCTTCCAACGTGCTTATGGTCCGCCTTTGTTCGAAGTTCTCTCCTGAACGGCCAACACTCAGCCACCTATGAATCTGCACTAAAGATCGAGTTTAAGGTTGGGAAGCCCAAGGGTCTTGGCCTGCACGGACTTTTCCGTCGGCAACTTGCTGTTAGTGCGCCTGTAGTCCCAACTTCTTTCCGCCCCTGGGCACCAACTGCCCTTGGCGCACCTTCACTTTCAGACCGCGTTTACGTTTTGGAAGCCTAAGCGTCTTTGTGGGCCCCTCCCTCAGAGTATGCCACAAGCTTCTCGTCCGCCCTTGTTCGAAGGTCTTTCCTTAACTGGGAACACACTGCCACTAAGGAGACTTAACCTCAAGCGCGAATATACGTTTTGGAAGCCTAAGGGACTGGACGTGCACCTCAATCCGAGTATCCAAAGGGCTTCCAGTCTGCCCTTGTTCTAAGTCCTTTCCTGAACTGGGAACCCAGGACCCCGTAGGCCTCTTCGCCTTCAGAGCGTTGATCCGTTTTGGGAGCCTAAGGGACTGGACGTGCCCTGAACTCAGCGTATCCAACTGGCTTCTAGTCTGCCCTTGTTCGAAGTCCATTCCTGAACTGGGAACACACGGACGTATCGGCCCGTTCGCCCTAAGAGCGTTTATACGTTTTGGAAGCAGAGGGTTCCGGGCGTGCACTTAACTCAGAGTAGCCAACTGGCTCCTAGTCTGCCCTTGTTGTAAGTCCTTTCCTGCACTGGGAACGCACGGCCGAATAGGCCTCCCCGCGTGAAGAGCCTCTGTACGTTTCGGAAGCCTAACGGAGGCTGCATTTTGCTTAGCGCTTCCAACTGGCTTCTCGTCCGCCTTTGCTCTAAATTCTTTCCTGAACTGGGAACACACTGCCCCCAATGGGACTTCCCCCGACAGGGCGAGGATGCAAGTGTAAGGGTCTTGGTGTTCACTTCCCTCAGAGAATCCAAGTTGGCGTCTGTCCGTCCCGGTTCTAGCTTCTTTCCTCAACGCGGAAAACACGGCCAGAGTGGGTTTCAGTATGCAGCGGGATTTTACGTTTTGGAAGCCGAAGCGCCCTGGCGAGCACTGAACTCAGGGTCTCCGACCTGCCTAGAGACCGCCCTTGTTCTAACACCTTTTCTCAACTGGGAAAACACGGCCCTTGTGGCGTGTTCACCTCCGGTGCGTGTGTAGGTTTTGGAAGCATAAAGGCCTCGACGGGAATTTAACCCCGCGTGTCCCACATGTTTCTAGTCTGCCCTTGTTCTAAGATCTTTCCTCACCTGGGAACTCACGGCCCCTTATGGGACTTAACCGCAAGAGCGATTACACGTTTTGGGAGCCGAAGGGACTTGCGTGCACTTACCTTCGAGGATTCCACGGGCCTATCGTGCGCCCAGGTTCTAACTTCTTTCCACAAGGGGGAACACACCGCCACATATGAATCTTCACTAAAGATCGAGCTTCCGTTTTGGAAGCATAAGGGTCTTGCCCTGCACTTAGCGTGGAGCATGCAGCTCGCCCATCGTGCACGCGGGTTCTAACATCTTGGCACGACCGGGAGCAAACTGCCATTGTGAACCTTCCCTCTCAGATCGCTTTGGCGTTTTGGAAGCATAAGCCTCCCTGTGGGCCCCGAACTCAGAGGATCCAACAAGCTTCTAGTCCGCGCGTGGTCTAAGTTCTTTCCTGAACTGGGAACACCCTGCCACTGAGTAGAATCCACCTTACGTGCGATTATGCGTTTTGGAAGCGTCAGGGACTGGACGTGCACGTCAATCCGAGTGTCCAGCGGGCTTCCGGGCTGCCCTTGTTCTGAGTCCTTTCCTGAACTGGGCACACACGGCCGCAGAGGCCTGTTCGCCTTCAGAGCGTTTCTAGCTTTGGGAAGCCTAAGGGACTGGACGTGCACTTAACTCCGAGGATCGAACGGGTTTCTCGTCTGCCCTTGTTCTGAGTTCTTTCCCGAACTCGGAACACACGGCAGAAGAGGCCTCCTCGCAGGAAGAGCCTTCATACGCTTTGGAACCCGAAGGGCCTTCGTCGGCATTATACTTAGAGCTTCCAACGTGCTTATGGTCCGCCTTTGTTCGAAGTTCTCTCCTGAACGGCCAACACTCAGCCACCTATGAATCTGCACTAAAGATCGAGTTTAAGGTTGGGAAGCCCAAGGGTCTTGGCCTGCACGGACTTTTCCGTCGGCAACTTGCTGTTAGTGCGCCTGTAGTCCCAACTTCTTTCCGCCCCTGGGCACCAACTGCCCTTGGCGCACCTTCACTTTCAGACCGCGTTTACGTTTTGGAAGCCTAAGCGTCTTTGTGGGCCCCTCCCTCAGAGTATGCCACAAGCTTCTCGTCCGCCCTTGTTCGAAGGTCTTTCCTTAACTGGGAACACACTGCCACTAAGGAGACTTAACCTCAAGCGCGAATATACGTTTTGGAAGCCTAAGGGACTGGACGTGCACCTCAATCCGAGTATCCAAAGGGCTTCCAGTCTGCCCTTGTTCTAAGTCCTTTCCTGAACTGGGAACCCAGGACCCCGTAGGCCTCTTCGCCTTCAGAGCGTTGATCCGTTTTGGGAGCCTAAGGGACTGGCCGTGCCCTGAACTCAGCGTATCCAACTGGCTTCTAGTCTGCCCTTGTTCGAAGTCCATTCCTGAACTGGGAACACACGGACGTATCGGCCCGTTCGCCCTAAGAGCGTTTATACGTTTTGGAAGCAGAGGGTTCCGGGCGTGCACTTAACTCAGAGTAGCCAACTGGCTCCTAGTCTGCCCTTGTTGTAAGTCCTTTCCTGCACTGGGAACGCACGGCCGAATAGGCCTCCCCGCGTGAAGAGCCTCTGTACGTTTCGGAAGCCTAACGGAGGCTGCATTTTGCTTAGCGCTTCCAACTGGCTTCTCGTCCGCCTTTGCTCTAAATTCTTTCCTGAACTGGGAACACACTGCCCCCAATGGGACTTCCCCCGACAGGGCGAGGATGCAAGTGTAAGGGTCTTGGTGTTCACTTCCCTCAGAGAATCCAAGTTGGCGTCTGTCCGTCCCGGTTCTAGCTTCTTTCCTCAACGCGGAAAACACGGCCAGAGTGGGTTTCAGTATGCAGCGGGATTTTACGTTTTGGAAGCCGAAGCGCCCTGGCGAGCACTGAACTCAGGGTCTCCGACCTGCCTAGAGACCGCCCTTGTTCTAACACCTTTTCTCAACTGGGAAAACACGGCCCTTGTGGCGTGTTCACCTCCGGTGCGTGTGTAGGTTTTGGAAGCATAAAGGCCTCGACGGGAATTTAACCCCGCGTGTCCCACATGTTTCTAGTCTGCCCTTGTTCTAAGATCTTTCCTCACCTGGGAACTCACGGCCCCTTATGGGACTTAACCGCAAGAGCGATTACACGTTTTGGGAGCCGAGGGGACTTGCGTGCACTTACCTTCGAGGATTCCACGGGCCTATCGTGCGCCCAGGTTCTAACTTCTTTCCACAAGGGGGAACACACCGCCACATATGAATCTTCACTAAAGATCGAGCTTCCGTTTTGGAAGCATAAGGGTCTTGCCCTGCACTTAGCGTGGAGCATGCAGCTCGCCCATCGTGCACGCGGGTTCTAACATCTTGGCACGACCGGGAGCAAACTGCCATTGTGAACCTTCCCTCTCAGATCGCTTTGGCGTTTTGGAAGCATAAGCCTCCCTGTGGGCCCCGAACTCAGAGGATCCAACAAGCTTCTAGTCCGCGCGTGGTCTAAGTTCTTTCCTGAACTGGGAACACCCTGCCACTGAGTAGAATCCACCTTACGTGCGATTATGCGTTTTGGAAGCGTCAGGGACTGGACGTGCACGTCAATCCGAGTGTCCAGCGGGCTTCCGGGCTGCCCTTGTTCTGAGTCCTTTCCTGAACTGGGCACACACGGCCGCAGAGGCCTGTTCGCCTTCAGAGCGTTTCTAGCTTTGGGAAGCCTAAGGGACTGGACGTGCACTTAACTCCGAGGATCGAACGGGTTTCTCGTCTGCCCTTGTTCTGAGTTCTTTCCCGAACTCGGAACACACGGCAGAAGAGGCCTCCTCGCAGGAAGAGCCTTCATACGCTTTGGAACCCGAAGGGCCTTCGTCGGCATTATACTTAGAGCTTCCAACGTGCTTATGGTCCGCCTTTGTTCGAAGTTCTCTCCTGAACGGCCAACACTCAGCCACCTATGAATCTGCACTAAAGATCGAGTTTAAGGTTGGGAAGCCCAAGGGTCTTGGCCTGCACGGACTTTTCCGTCGGCAACTTGCTGTTAGTGCGCCTGTAGTCCCAACTTCTTTCCGCCCCTGGGCACCAACTGCCCTTGGCGCACCTTCACTTTCAGACCGCGTTTACGTTTTGGAAGCCTAAGCGTCTTTGTGGGCCCCTCCCTCAGAGTATGCCACAAGCTTCTCGTCCGCCCTTGTTCGAAGGTCTTTCCTTAACTGGGAACACACTGCCACTAAGGAGACTTAACCTCAAGCGCGAATATACGTTTTGGAAGCCTAAGGGACTGGACGTGCACCTCAATCCGAGTATCCAAAGGGCTTCCAGTCTGCCCTTGTTCTAAGTCCTTTCCTGAACTGGGAACCCAGGACCCCGTAGGCCTCTTCGCCTTCAGAGCGTTGATCCATTTTGGGAGCCTAAGGGACTGGCCGTGCCCTGAACTCAGCGTATCCAACTGGCTTCTAGTCTGCCCTTGTTCGAAGTCCATTCCTGAACTGGGAACACACGGACGTATCGGCCCGTTCGCCCTAAGAGCGTTTATACGTTTTGGAAGCAGAGGGTTCCGGGCGTGCACTTAACTCAGAGTAGCCAACTGGCTCCTAGTCTGCCCTTGTTGTAAGTCCTTTCCTGCACTGGGAACGCACGGCCGAATAGGCCTCCCCGCGTGAAGAGCCTCTGTACGTTTCGGAAGCCTAACGGAGGCTGCATTTTGCTTAGCGCTTCCAACTGGCTTCTCGTCCGCCTTTGCTCTAAATTCTTTCCTGAACTGGGAACACACTGCCCCCAATGGGACTTCCCCCGACAGGGCGAGGATGCAAGTGTAAGGGTCTTGGTGTTCACTTCCCTCAGAGAATCCAAGTTGGCGTCTGTCCGTCCCGGTTCTAGCTTCTTTCCTCAACGCGGAAAACACGGCCAGAGTGGGTTTCAGTATGCAGCGGGATTTTACGTTTTGGAAGCCGAAGCGCCCTGGCGAGCACTGAACTCAGGGTCTCCGACCTGCCTAGAGACCGCCCTTGTTCTAACACCTTTTCTCAACTGGGAAAACACGGCCCTTGTGGCGTGTTCACCTCCGGTGCGTGTGTAGGTTTTGGAAGCATAAAGGCCTCGACGGGAATTTAACCCCGAGTGTCCCACATGCTTCTAGTCTGCCCTGGTTCTAAGATCTTTCCTCACCTGGGAACTCACGGCCCCTTATGGGACTTAACCGCAAGAGCGATTACACGTTTTGGGAGCCGAGGGGACTTGCGTGCACTTACCTTCGAGGATTCCACGGGCCTATCGTGCGCCCAGGTTCTAACTTCTTTCCACAAGGGGGAACACACCGCCACATATGAATCTTCACTAAAGATCGAGCTTCCGTTTTGGAAGCATAAGGGTCTTGCCCTGCACTTAGCGTGGAGCATGCAGCTCGCCCATCGTGCACGCGGGTTCTAACATCTTGGCACGACCGGGAGCAAACTGCCATTGTGAACCTTCCCTCTCAGATCGCTTTGGCGTTTTGGAAGCATAAGCCTCCCTGTGGGCCCCGAACTCAGAGGATCCAACAAGCTTCTAGTCCGCGCGTGGTCTAAGTTCTTTCCTGAACTGGGAACACCCTGCCACTGAGTAGAATCCACCTTACGTGCGATTATGCGTTTTGGAAGCGTCAGGGACTGGACGTGCACGTCAATCCGAGTGTCCAGCGGGCTTCCGGGCTGCCCTTGTTCTGAGTCCTTTCCTGAACTGGGCACACACGGCCGCAGAGGCCTGTTCGCCTTCAGAGCGTTTCTAGCTTTGGGAAGCCTAAGGGACTGGACGTGCACTTAACTCCGAGGATCGAACGGGTTTCTCGTCTGCCCTTGTTCTGAGTTCTTTCCCGAACTCGGAACACACGGCAGAAGAGGCCTCCTCGCAGGAAGAGCCTTCATACGCTTTGGAACCCGAAGGGCCTTCGTCGGCATTATACTTAGAGCTTCCAACGTGCTTATGGTCCGCCTTTGTTCGAAGTTCTCTCCTGAACGGCCAACACTCAGCCACCTATGAATCTGCACTAAAGATCGAGTTTAAGGTTGGGAAGCCCAAGGGTCTTGGCCTGCACGGACTTTTCCGTCGGCAACTTGCTGTTAGTGCGCCTGTAGTCCCAACTTCTTTCCGCCCCTGGGCACCAACTGCCCTTGGCGCACCTTCACTTTCAGACCGCGTTTACGTTTTGGAAGCCTAAGCGTCTTTGTGGGCCCCTCCCTCAGAGTATGCCACAAGCTTCTCGTCCGCCCTTGTTCGAAGGTCTTTCCTTAACTGGGAACACACTGCCACTAAGGAGACTTAACCTCAAGCGCGAATATACGTTTTGGAAGCCTAAGGGACTGGACGTGCACCTCAATCCGAGTATCCAAAGGGCTTCCAGTCTGCCCTTGTTCTAAGTCCTTTCCTGAACTGGGAACCCAGGACCCCGTAGGCCTCTTCGCCTTCAGAGCGTTGATCCGTTTTGGGAGCCTAAGGGACTGGCCGTGCCCTGAACTCAGCGTATCCAACTGGCTTCTAGTCTGCCCTTGTTCGAAGTCCATTCCTGAACTGGGAACACACGGACGTATCGGCCCGTTCGCCCTAAGAGCGTTTATACGTTTTGGAAGCAGAGGGTTCCGGGCGTGCACTTAACTCAGAGTAGCCAACTGGCTCCTAGTCTGCCCTTGTTGTAAGTCCTTTCCTGCACTGGGAACGCACGGCCGAATAGGCCTCCCCGCGTGAAGAGCCTCTGTACGTTTCGGAAGCCTAACGGAGGCTGCATTTTGCTTAGCGCTTCCAACTGGCTTCTCGTCCGCCTTTGCTCTAAATTCTTTCCTGAACTGGGAACACACTGCCCCCAATGGGACTTCCCCCGACAGGGCGAGGATGCAAGTGTAAGGGTCTTGGTGTTCACTTCCCTCAGAGAATCCAAGTTGGCGTCTGTCCGTCCCGGTTCTAGCTTCTTTCCTCAACGCGGAAAACACGGCCAGAGTGGGTTTCAGTATGCAGCGGGATTTTACGTTTTGGAAGCCGAAGCGCCCTGGCGAGCACTGAACTCAGGGTCTCCGACCTGCCTAGAGACCGCCCTTGTTCTAACACCTTTTCTCAACTGGGAAAACACGGCCCTTGTGGCGTGTTCACGTCCGGTGCGTGTGTAGGTTTTGGAAGCATAAAGGCCTCGACGGGAATTTAACCCCGAGTGTCCCACATGTTTCTAGTCTGCCCTTGTTCTAAGATCTTTCCTCACCTGGGAACTCACGGCCCCTTATGGGACTTAACCGCAAGAGCGATTACACGTTTTGGGAGCCGAGGGGACTTGCGTGCACTTACCTTCGAGGATTCCACGGGCCTATCGTGCGCCCAGGTTCTAACTTCTTTCCACAAGGGGGAACACACCGCCACATATGAATCTTCACTAAAGATCGAGCTTCCGTTTTGGAAGCATAAGGGTCTTGCCCTGCACTTAGCGTGGAGCATGCAGCTTGCCCATCGTGCACGCGGGTTCTAACATCTTGGCACGACCGGGAGCAAACTGCCATTGTGAACCTTCCCTCTCAGATCGCTTTGGCGTTTTGGAAGCATAAGCCTCCTTGTGGGCCCCGAACTCAGAGGATCCAACAAGCTTCTAGTCCGCGCGTGGTCTAAGTTCTTTCCTGAACTGGGAACACCCTGCCACTGAGTAGAATCCACCTTACGTGCGATTATGCGTTTTGGAAGCGTCAGGGACTGGACGTGCACGTCAATCCGAGTGTCCAGCGGGCTTCCGGGCTGCCCTTGTTCTGAGTCCTTTCCTGAACTGGGCACACACGGCCGCAGAGGCCTGTTCGCCTTCAGAGCGTTTCTAGCTTTGGGAAGCCTAAGGGACTGGACGTGCACTTAACTCCGAGGATCGAACGGGTTTCTCGTCTGCCCTTGTTCTGAGTTCTTTCCCGAACTCGGAACACACGGCAGAAGAGGCCTCCTCGCAGGAAGAGCCTTCATACGCTTTGGAACCCGAAGGGCCTTCGTCGGCATTATACTTAGAGCTTCCAACGTGCTTATGGTCCGCCTTTGTTCGAAGTTCTCTCCTGAACGGCCAACACTCAGCCACCTATGAATCTGCACTAAAGATCGAGTTTAAGGTTGGGAAGCCCAAGGGTCTTGGCCTGCACGGACTTTTCCGTCGGCAACTTGCTGTTAGTGCGCCTGTAGTCCCAACTTCTTTCCGCCCCTGGGCACCAACTGCCCTTGGCGCACCTTCACTTTCAGACCGCGTTTACGTTTTGGAAGCCTAAGCGTCTTTGTGGGCCCCTCCCTCAGAGTATGCCACAAGCTTCTCGTCCGCCCTTGTTCGAAGGTCTTTCCTTAACTGGGAACACACTGCCACTAAGGAGACTTAACCTCAAGCGCGAATATACGTTTTGGAAGCCTAAGGGACTGGACGTGCACCTCAATCCGAGTATCCAAAGGGCTTCCAGTCTGCCCTTGTTCTAAGTCCTTTCCTGAACTGGGAACCCAGGACCCCGTAGGCCTCTTCGCCTTCAGAGCGTTGATCCGTTTTGGGAGCCTAAGGGACTGGACGTGCCCTGAACTCAGCGTATCCAACTGGCTTCTAGTCTGCCCTTGTTCGAAGTCCATTCCTGAACTGGGAACACACGGACGTATCGGCCCGTTCGCCCTAAGAGCGTTTATACGTTTTGGAAGCAGAGGGTTCCGGGCGTGCACTTAACTCAGAGTAGCCAACTGGCTCCTAGTCTGCCCTTGTTGTAAGTCCTTTCCTGCACTGGGAACGCACGGCCGAATAGGCCTCCCCGCGTGAAGAGCCTCTGTACGTTTTGGAAGCCTAACGGAGGCTGCATTTTGCTTAGCGCTTCCAACTGGCTTCTCGTCCGCCTTTGCTCTAAATTCTTTCCTGAACTGGGAACACACTGCCCCCAATGGGACTTCCCCCGACAGGGCGAGGATGCAAGTGTAAGGGTCTTGGTGTTCACTTCCCTCAGAGAATCCAAGTTGGCGTCTGTCCGTCCCGGTTCTAGCTTCTTTCCTCAACGCGGAAAACACGGCCAGAGTGGGTTTCAGTATGCAGCGGGATTTTACGTTTTGGAAGCCGAAGCGCCCTGGCGAGCACTGAACTCAGGGTCTCCGACCTGCCTAGAGACCGCCCTTGTTCTAACACCTTTTCTCAACTGGGAAAACACGGCCCTTGTGGCGTGTTCACCTCCGGTGCGTGTGTAGGTTTTGGAAGCATAAAGGCCTCGACGGGAATTTAACCCCGAGTGTCCCACATGTTTCTAGTCTGCCCTTGTTCTAAGATCTTTCCTCACCTGGGAACTCACGGCCCCTTATGGGACTTAACCGCAAGAGCGATTACACGTTTTGGGAGCCGAGGGGACTTGCGTGCACTTACCTTCGAGGATTCCACGGGCCTATCGTGCGCCCAGGTTCTAACTTCTTTCCACAAGGGGGAACACACCGCCACATATGAATCTTCACTAAAGATCGAGCTTCCGTTTTGGAAGCATAAGGGTCTTGCCCTGCACTTAGCGTGGAGCATGCAGCTTGCCCATCGTGCACGCGGGTTCTAACATCTTGGCACGACCGGGAGCAAACTGCCATTGTGAACCTTCCCTCTCAGATCGCTTTGGCGTTTTGGAAGCATAAGCCTCCTTGTGGGCCCCGAACTCAGAGGATCCAACAAGCTTCTAGTCCGCGCGTGGTCTAAGTTCTTTCCTGAACTGGGAACACCCTGCCACTGAGTAGAATCCACCTTACGTGCGATTATGCGTTTTGGAAGCGTCAGGGACTGGACGTGCACGTCAATCCGAGTGTCCAGCGGGCTTCCGGGCTGCCCTTGTTCTGAGTCCTTTCCTGAACTGGGCACACACGGCCGCAGAGGCCTGTTCGCCTTCAGAGCGTTTCTAGCTTTGGGAAGCCTAAGGGACTGGACGTGCACTTAACTCCGAGGATCGAACGGGTTTCTCGTCTGCCCTTGTTCTGAGTTCTTTCCCGAACTCGGAACACACGGCAGAAGAGGCCTCCTCGCAGGAAGAGCCTTCATACGCTTTGGAACCCGAAGGGCCTTCGTCGGCATTATACTTAGAGCTTCCAACGTGCTTATGGTCCGCCTTTGTTCGAAGTTCTCTCCTGAACGGCCAACACTCAGCCACCTATGAATCTGCACTAAAGATCGAGTTTAAGGTTGGGGAGCCCAAGGGTCTTGGCCTGCACGGACTTTTCCGTCGGCAACTTGCTGTTAGTGCGCCTGTAGTCCCAACTTCTTTCCGCCCCTGGGCACCAACTGCCCTTGGCGCACCTTCACTTTCAGACCGCGTTTACGTTTTGGAAGCCTAAGCGTCTTTGTGGGCCCCTCCCTCAGAGTATGCCACAAGCTTCTCGTCCGCCCTTGTTCGAAGGTCTTTCCTTAACTGGGAACACACTGCCACTAAGGAGACTTAACCTCAAGCGCGAATATACGTTTTGGAAGCCTAAGGGACTGGACGTGCACCTCAATCCGAGTATCCAAAGGGCTTCCAGTCTGCCCTTGTTCTAAGTCCTTTCCTGAACTGGGAACCCAGGACCCCGTAGGCCTCTTCGCCTTCAGAGCGTTGATCCGTTTTGGGAGCCTAAGGGACTGGACGTGCCCTGAACTCAGCGTATCCAACTGGCTTCTAGTCTGCCCTTGTTCGAAGTCCATTCCTGAACTGGGAACACACGGACGTATCGGCCCGTTCGCCCTAAGAGCGTTTATACGTTTTGGAAGCAGAGGGTTCCGGGCGTGCACTTAACTCAGAGTAGCCAACTGGCTCCTAGTCTGCCCTTGTTGTAAGTCCTTTCCTGCACTGGGAACGCACGGCCGAATAGGCCTCCCCGCGTGAAGAGCCTCTGTACGTTTCGGAAGCCTAACGGAGGCTGCATTTTGCTTAGCGCTTCCAACTGGCTTCTCGTCCGCCTTTGCTCTAAATTCTTTCCTGAACTGGGAACACACTGCCCCCAATGGGACTTCCCCCGACAGGGCGAGGATGCAAGTGTAAGGGTCTTGGTGTTCACTTCCCTCAGAGAATCCAAGTTGGCGTCTGTCCGTCCCGGTTCTAGCTTCTTTCCTCAACGCGGAAAACACGGCCAGAGTGGGTTTCAGTATGCAGCGGGATTTTACGTTTTGGAAGCCGAAGCGCCCTGGCGAGCACTGAACTCAGGGTCTCCTACCTGCCTAGAGACCGCCCTTGTTCTAACACCTTTTCTCAACTGGGAAAACACGGCCCTTGTGGCGTGTTCACCTCCGGTGCGTGTGTAGGTTTTGGAAGCATAAAGGCCTCGACGGGAATTTAACCCCGAGTGTCCCACATGTTTCTAGTCTGCCCTTGTTCTAAGATCTTTCCTCACCTGGGAACTCACGGCCCCTTATGGGACTTAACCGCAAGAGCGATTACACGTTTTGGGAGCCGAAGGGACTTGCGTGCACTTACCTTCGAGGATTCCACGGGCCTATCGTGCGCCCAGGTTCTAACTTCTTTCCACAAGGGGGAACACACCGCCACATATGAATCTTCACTAAAGATCGAGCTTCCGTTTTGGAAGCATAAGGGTCTTGCCCTGCACTTAGCGTGGAGCATGCAGCTCGCCCATCGTGCACGCGGGTTCTAACATCTTGGCACGACCGGGAGCAAACTGCCATTGTGAACCTTCCCTCTCAGATCGCTTTGGCGTTTTGGAAGCATAAGCCTCCCTGTGGGCCCCGAACTCAGAGGATCCAACAAGCTTCTAGTCCGCTCGTGGTCTAAGTTCTTTCCTGAACTGGGAACACCCTGCCACTGAGTAGAATCCACCTTACGTGCGATTATGCGTTTTGGAAGCGTCAGGGACTGGACGTGCACGTCAATCCGAGTGTCCAGCGGGCTTCCGGGCTGCCCTTGTTCTGAGTCCTTTCCTGAACTGGGCACACACGGCCGCAGAGGCCTGTTCGCCTTCAGAGCGTTTCTAGCTTTGGGAAGCCTAAGGGACTGGACGTGCACTTAACTCCGAGGATCGAACGGGTTTCTCGTCTGCCCTTGTTCTGAGTTCTTTCCCGAACTCGGAACACACGGCAGAAGAGGCCTCCTCGCAGGAAGAGCCTTCATACGCTTTGGAACCCGAAGGGCCTTCGTCGGCATTATACTTAGAGCTTCCAACGTGCTTATGGTCCGCCTTTGTTCGAAGTTCTCTCCTGAACGGCCAACACTCAGCCACCTATGAATCTGCACTAAAGATCGAGTTTAAGGTTGGGAAGCCCAAGGGTCTTGGCCTGCACGGACTTTTCCGTCGGCAACTTGCTGTTAGTGCGCCTGTAGTCCCAACTTCTTTCCGCCCCTGGGCACCAACTGCCCTTGGCGCACCTTCACTTTCAGACCGCGTTTACGTTTTGGAAGCCTAAGCGTCTTTGTGGGCCCCTCCCTCAGAGTATGCCACAAGCTTCTCGTCCGCCCTTGTTCGAAGGTCTTTCCTTAACTGGGAACACACTGCCACTAAGGAGACTTAACCTCAAGCGCGAATATACGTTTTGGAAGCCTAAGGGACTGGACGTGCACCTCAATCCGAGTATCCAAAGGGCTTCCAGTCTGCCCTTGTTCTAAGTCCTTTCCTGAACTGGGAACCCAGGACCCCGTAGGCCTCTTCGCCTTCAGAGCGTTGATCCGTTTTGGGAGCCTAAGGGACTGGACGTGCCCTGAACTCAGCGTATCCAACTGGCTTCTAGTCTGCCCTTGTTCGAAGTCCATTCCTGAACTGGGAACACACGGACGTATCGGCCCGTTCGCCCTAAGAGCGTTTATACGTTTTGGAAGCAGAGGGTTCCGGGCGTGCACTTAACTCAGAGTAGCCAACTGGCTCCTAGTCTGCCCTTGTTGTAAGTCCTTTCCTGCACTGGGAACGCACGGCCGAATAGGCCTCCCCGCGTGAAGAGCCTCTGTACGTTTCGGAAGCCTAACGGAGGCTGCATTTTGCTTAGCGCTTCCAACTGGCTTCTCGTCCGCCTTTGCTCTAAATTCTTTCCTGAACTGGGAACACACTGCCCCCAATGGGACTTCCCCCGACAGGGCGAGGATGCAAGTGTAAGGGTCTTGGTGTTCACTTCCCTCAGAGAATCCAAGTTGGCGTCTGTCCGTCCCGGTTCTAGCTTCTTTCCTCAACGCGGAAAACACGGCCAGAGTGGGTTTCAGTATGCAGCGGGATTTTACGTTTTGGAAGCCGAAGCGCCCTGGCGAGCACTGAACTCAGGGTCTCCGACCTGCCTAGAGACCGCCCTTGTTCTAACACCTTTTCTCAACTGGGAAAACACGGCCCTTGTGGCGTGTTCACCTCCGGTGCGTGTGTAGGTTTTGGAAGCATAAAGGCCTCGACGGGAATTTAACCCCGAGTGTCCCACATGTTTCTAGTCTGCCCTTGTTCTAAGATCTTTCCTCACCTGGGAACTCACGGCCCCTTATGGGACTTAACCGCAAGAGCGATTACACGTTTTGGGAGCCGAGGGGACTTGCGTGCACTTACCTTCGAGGATTCAACGGGCCTATCGTGCGCCCAGGTTCTAACTTCTTTCCACAAGGGGGAACACACCGCCACATATGAATCTTCACTAAAGATCGAGCTTCCGTTTTGGAAGCATAAGGGTCTTGCCCTGCACTTAGCGTGGAGCATGCAGCTTGCCCATCGTGCACGCGGGTTCTAACATCTTGGCACGACCGGGAGCAAACTGCCATTGTGAACCTTCCCTCTCAGATCGCTTTGGCGTTTTGGAAGCATAAGCCTCCTTGTGGGCCCCGAACTCAGAGGATCCAACAAGCTTCTAGTCCGCGCGTGGTCTAAGTTCTTTCCTGAACTGGGAACACCCTGCCACTGAGTAGAATCCACCTTACGTGCGATTATGCGTTTTGGAAGCGTCAGGGACTGCACGTGCACGTCAATCCGAGTGTCCAGCGGGCTTCCGGGCTGCCCTTGTTCTGAGTCCTTTCCTGAACTGGGCACACACGGCCGCAGAGGCCTGTTCGCCTTCAGAGCGTTTCTAGCTTTGGGAAGCCTAAGGGACTGGACGTGCACTTAACTCCGAGGATCGAACGGGTTTCTCGTCTGCCCTTGTTCTGAGTTCTTTCCCGAACTCGGAACACACGGCAGAAGAGGCCTCCTCGCAGGAAGAGCCTTCATACGCTTTGGAACCCGAAGGGCCTTCGTCGGCATTATACTTAGAGCTTCCAACGTGCTTATGGTCCGCCTTTGTTCGAAGTTCTCTCCTGAACGGCCAACACTCAGCCACCTATGAATCTGCACTAAAGATCGAGTTTAAGGTTGGGGAGCCCAAGGGTCTTGGCCTGCACGGACTTTTCCGTCGGCAACTTGCTGTTAGTGCGCCTGTAGTCCCAACTTCTTTCCGCCCCTGGGCACCAACTGCCCTTGGCGCACCTTCACTTTAAGACCGCGTTTACGTTTTGGAAGCCTAAGCGTCTTTGTGGGCCCCTCCCTCAGAGTATGCCACAAGCTTCTCGTCCGCCCTTGTTCGAAGGTCTTTCCTTAACTGGGAACACACTGCCACTAAGGAGACTTAACCTCAAGCGCGAATATACGTTTTGGAAGCCTAAGGGACTGGACGTGCACCTCAATCCGAGTATCCAAAGGGCTTCCAGTCTGCCCTTGTTCTAAGTCCTTTCCTGAACTGGGAACCCAGGACCCCGTAGGCCTCTTCGCCTTCAGAGCGTTGATCCGTTTTGGGAGCCTAAGGGACTGGCCGTGCCCTGAACTCAGCGTATCCAACTGGCTTCTAGTCTGCCCTTGTTCGAAGTCCATTCCTGAACTGGGAACACACGGACGTATCGGCCCGTTCGCCCTAAGAGCGTTTATACGTTTTGGAAGCAGAGGGTTCCGGGCGTGCACTTAACTCAGAGTAGCCAACTGGCTCCTAGTCTGCCCTTGTTGTAAGTCCTTTCCTGCACTGGGAACGCACGGCCGAATAGGCCTCCCCGCGTGAAGAGCCTCTGTACGTTTCGGAAGCCTAACGGAGGCTGCATTTTGCTTAGCGCTTCCAACTGGCTTCTCGTCCGCCTTTGCTCTAAATTCTTTCCTGAACTGGGAACACACTGCCCCCAATGGGACTTCCCCCGACAGGGCGAGGATGCAAGTGTAAGGGTCTTGGTGTTCACTTCCCTCAGAGAATCCAAGTTGGCGTCTGTCCGTCCCGGTTCTAGCTTCTTTCCTCAACGCGGAAAACACGGCCAGAGTGGGTTTCAGTATGCAGCGGGATTTTACGTTTTGGAAGCCGAAGCGCCCTGGCGAGCACTGAACTCAGGGTCTCCGACCTGCCTAGAGACCGCCCTTGTTCTAACACCTTTTCTCAACTGGGAAAACACGGCCCTTGTGGCGTGTTCACCTCCGGTGCGTGTGTAGGTTTTGGAAGCATAAAGGCCTCGACGGGAATTTAACCCCGCGTGTCCCACATGCTTCTAGTCTGCCCTTGTTCTAAGATCTTTCCTCACCTGGGAACTCACGGCCCCTTATGGGACTTAACCGCAAGAGCGATTACACGTTTTGGGAGCCGAAGGGACTTGCGTGCACTTACCTTCGAGGATTCCACGGGCCTATCGTGCGCCCAGGTTCTAACTTCTTTCCACAAGGGGGAACACACCGCCACATATGAATCTTCACTAAAGATCGAGCTTCCGTTTTGGAAGCATAAGGGTCTTGCCCTGCACTTAGCGTGGAGCATGCAGCTCGCCCATCGTGCACGCGGGTTCTAACATCTTGGCACGACCGGGAGCAAACTGCCATTGTGAACCTTCCCTCTCAGATCGCTTTGGCGTTTTGGAAGCATAAGCCTCCCTGTGGGCCCCGAACTCAGAGGATCCAACAAGCTTCTAGTCCGCGCGTGGTCTAAGTTCTTTCCTGAACTGGGAACACCCTGCCACTGAGTAGAATCCACCTTACGTGCGATTATGCGTTTTGGAAGCGTCAGGGACTGGACGTGCACGTCAATCCGAGTGTCCAGCGGGCTTCCGGGCTGCCCTTGTTCTGAGTCCTTTCCTGAACTGGGCACACACGGCCGCAGAGGCCTGTTCGCCTTCAGAGCGTTTCTAGCTTTGGGAAGCCTAAGGGACTGGACGTGCACTTAACTCCGAGGATCGAACGGGTTTCTCGTCTGCCCTTGTTCTGAGTTCTTTCCCGAACTCGGAACACACGGCAGAAGAGGCCTCCTCGCAGGAAGAGCCTTCATACGCTTTGGAACCCGAAGGGCCTTCGTCGGCATTATACTTAGAGCTTCCAACGTGCTTATGGTCCGCCTTTGTTCGAAGTTCTCTCCTGAACGGCCAACACTCAGCCACCTATGAATCTGCACTAAAGATCGAGTTTAAGGTTGGGGAGCCCAAGGGTCTTGGCCTGCACGGACTTTTCCGTCGGCAACTTGCTGTTAGTGCGCCTGTAGTCCCAACTTCTTTCCGCCCCTGGGCACCAACTGCCCTTGGCGCACCTTCACTTTCAGACCGCGTTTAGGTTTTGGAAGCCTAAGCGTCTTTGTGGGCCCCTCCCTCAGAGTATGCCACAAGCTTCTCGTCCGCCCTTGTTCGAAGGTCTTTCCTTAACTGGGAACACACTGCCACTAAGGAGACTTAACCTCAAGCGCGAATATACGTTTTGGAAGCCTAAGGGACTGGACGTGCACCTCAATCCGAGTATCCAAAGGGCTTCCAGTCTGCCCTTGTTCTAAGTCCTTTCCTGAACTGGGAACCCAGGACCCCGTAGGCCTCTTCGCCTTCAGAGCGTTGATCCGTTTTGGGAGCCTAAGGGACTGGCCGTGCCCTGAACTCAGCGTATCCAACTGGCTTCTAGTCTGCCCTTGTTCGAAGTCCATTCCTGAACTGGGAACACACGGACGTATCGGCCCGTTCGCCCTAAGAGCGTTTATACGTTTTGGAAGCAGAGGGTTCCGGGCGTGCACTTAACTCAGAGTAGCCAACTGGCTCCTAGTCTGCCCTTGTTGTAAGTCCTTTCCTGCACTGGGAACGCACGGCCGAATAGGCCTCCCCGCGTGAAGAGCCTCTGTACGTTTCGGAAGCCTAACGGAGGCTGCATTTTGCTTAGCGCTTCCAACTGGCTTCTCGTCCGCCTTTGCTCTAAATTCTTTCCTGAACTGGGAACACACTGCCCCCAATGGGACTTCCCCCGACAGGGCGAGGATGCAAGTGTAAGGGTCTTGGTGTTCACTTCCCTCAGAGAATCCAAGTTGGCGTCTGTCCGTCCCGGTTCTAGCTTCTTTCCTCAACGCGGAAAACACGGCCAGAGTGGGTTTCAGTATGCAGCGGGATTTTACGTTTTGGAAGCCGAAGCGCCCTGGCGAGCACTGAACTCAGGGTCTCCTACCTGCCTAGAGACCGCCCTTGTTCTAACACCTTTTCTCAACTGGGAAAACACGGCCCTTGTGGCGTGTTCACCTCCGGTGCGTGTGTAGGTTTTGGAAGCATAAAGGCCTCGACGGGAATTTAACCCCGCGTGTCCCACATGCTTCTAGTCTGCCCTTGTTCTAAGATCTTTCCTCACCTGGGAACTCACGGCCCCTTATGGGACTTAACCGCAAGAGCGATTACACGTTTTGGGAGCCGAAGGGACTTGCGTGCACTTACCTTCGAGGATTCCACGGGCCTATCGTGCGCCCAGGTTCTAACTTCTTTCCACAAGGGGGAACACACCGCCACATATGAATCTTCACTAAAGATCGAGCTTCCGTTTTGGAAGCATAAGGGTCTTGCCCTGCACTTAGCGTGGAGCATGCAGCTCGCCCATCGTGCACGCGGGTTCTAACATCTTGGCACGACCGGGAGCAAACTGCCATTGTGAACCTTCCCTCTCAGATCGCTTTGGCGTTTTGGAAGCATAAGCCTCCCTGTGGGCCCCGAACTCAGAGGATCCAACAAGCTTCTAGTCCGCGCGTGGTCTAAGTTCTTTCCTGAACTGGGAACACCCTGCCACTGAGTAGAATCCACCTTACGTGCGATTATGCGTTTTGGAAGCGTCAGGGACTGGACGTGCACGTCAATCCGAGTGTCCAGCGGGCTTCCGGGCTGCCCTTGTTCTGAGTCCTTTCCTGAACTGGGCACACACGGCCGCAGAGGCCTGTTCGCCTTCAGAGCGTTTCTAGCTTTGGGAAGCCTAAGGGACTGGACGTGCACTTAACTCCGAGGATCGAACGGGTTTCTCGTCTGCCCTTGTTCTGAGTTCTTTCCCGAACTCGGAACACACGGCAGAAGAGGCCTCCTCGCAGGAAGAGCCTTCATACGCTTTGGAACCCGAAGGGCCTTCGTCGGCATTATACTTAGAGCTTCCAACGTGCTTATGGTCCGCCTTTGTTCGAAGTTCTCTCCTGAACGGCCAACACTCAGCCACCTATGAATCTGCACTAAAGATCGAGTTTAAGGTTGGGGAGCCCAAGGGTCTTGGCCTGCACGGACTTTTCCGTCGGCAACTTGCTGTTAGTGCGCCTGTAGTCCCAACTTCTTTCCGCCCCTGGGCACCAACTGCCCTTGGCGCACCTTCACTTTCAGACCGCGTTTAGGTTTTGGAAGCCTAAGCGTCTTTGTGGGCCCCTCCCTCAGAGTATGCCACAAGCTTCTCGTCCGCCCTTGTTCGAAGGTCTTTCCTTAACTGGGAACACACTGCCACTAAGGAGACTTAACCTCAAGCGCGAATATACATTTTGGAAGCCTAAGGGACTGGACGTGCACCTCAATCCGAGTATCCAAAGGGCTTCCAGTCTGCCCTTGTTCTAAGTCCTTTCCTGAACTGGGAACCCAGGACCCCGTAGGCCTCTTCGCCTTCAGAGCGTTGATCCGTTTTGGGAGCCTAAGGGACTGGCCGTGCCCTGAACTCAGCGTATCCAACTGGCTTCTAGTCTGCCCTTGTTCGAAGTCCATTCCTGAACTGGGAACACACGGACGTATCGGCCCGTTCGCCCTAAGAGCGTTTATACGTTTTGGAAGCAGAGGGTTCCGGGCGTGCACTTAACTCAGAGTAGCCAACTGGCTCCTAGTCTGCCCTTGTTGTAAGTCCTTTCCTGCACTGGGAACGCACGGCCGAATAGGCCTCCCCGCGTGAAGAGCCTCTGTACGTTTCGGAAGCCTAACGGAGGCTGCATTTTGCTTAGCGCTTCCAACTGGCTTCTCGTCCGCCTTTGCTCTAAATTCTTTCCTGAACTGGGAACACACTGCCCCCAATGGGACTTCCCCCGACAGGGCGAGGATGCAAGTGTAAGGGTCTTGGTGTTCACTTCCCTCAGAGAATCCAAGTTGGCGTCTGTCCGTCCCGGTTCTAGCTTCTTTCCTCAACGCGGAAAACACGGCCAGAGTGGGTTTCAGTATGCAGCGGGATTTTACGTTTTGGAAGCCGAAGCGCCCTGGCGAGCACTGAACTCAGGGTCTCCTACCTGCCTAGAGACCGCCCTTGTTCTAACACCTTTTCTCAACTGGGAAAACACGGCCCTTGTGGCGTGTTCACCTCCGGTGCGTGTGTAGGTTTTGGAAGCATAAAGGCCTCGACGGGAATTTAACCCCGCGTGTCCCACATGCTTCTAGTCTGCCCTTGTTCTAAGATCTTTCCTCACCTGGGAACTCACGGCCCCTTATGGGACTTAACCGCAAGAGCGATTACACGTTTTGGGAGCCGAAGGGACTTGCGTGCACTTACCTTCGAGGATTCCACGGGCCTATCGTGCGCCCAGGTTCTAACTTCTTTCCACAAGGGGGAACACACCGCCACATATGAATCTTCACTAAAGATCGAGCTTCCGTTTTGGAAGCATAAGGGTCTTGCCCTGCACTTAGCGTGGAGCATGCAGCTCGCCCATCGTGCACGCGGGTTCTAACATCTTGGCACGACCGGGAGCAAACTGCCATTGTGAACCTTCCCTCTCAGATCGCTTTGGCGTTTTGGAAGCATAAGCCTCCCTGTGGGCCCCGAACTCAGAGGATCCAACAAGCTTCTAGTCCGCGCGTGGTCTAAGTTCTTTCCTGAACTGGGAACACCCTGCCACTGAGTAGAATCCACCTTACGTGCGATTATGCGTTTTGGAAGCGTCAGGGACTGGACGTGCACGTCAATCCGAGTGTCCAGCGGGCTTCCGGGCTGCCCTTGTTCTGAGTCCTTTCCTGAACTGGGCACACACGGCCGCAGAGGCCTGTTCGCCTTCAGAGCGTTTCTAGCTTTGGGAAGCCTAAGGGACTGGACGTGCACTTAACTCCGAGGATCGAACGGGTTTCTCGTCTGCCCTTGTTCTGAGTTCTTTCCCGAACTCGGAACACACGGCAGAAGAGGCCTCCTCGCAGGAAGAGCCTTCATACGCTTTGGAACCCGAAGGGCCTTCGTCGGCATTATACTTAGAGCTTCCAACGTGCTTATGGTCCGCCTTTGTTCGAAGTTCTCTCCTGAACGGCCAACACTCAGCCACCTATGAATCTGCACTAAAGATCGAGTTTAAGGTTGGGGAGCCCAAGGGTCTTGGCCTGCACGGACTTTTCCGTCGGCAACTTGCTGTTAGTGCGCCTGTAGTCCCAACTTCTTTCCGCCCCTGGGCACCAACTGCCCTTGGCGCACCTTCACTTTCAGACCGCGTTTAGGTTTTGGAAGCCTAAGCGTCTTTGTGGGCCCCTCCCTCAGAGTATGCCACAAGCTTCTCGTCCGCCCTTGTTCGAAGGTCTTTCCTTAACTGGGAACACACTGCCACTAAGGAGACTTAACCTCAAGCGCGAATATACGTTTTGGAAGCCTAAGGGACTGGACGTGCACCTCAATCCGAGTATCCAAAGGGCTTCCAGTCTGCCCTTGTTCTAAGTCCTTTCCTGAACTGGGAACCCAGGACCCCGTAGGCCTCTTCGCCTTCAGAGCGTTGATCCGTTTTGGGAGCCTAAGGGACTGGCCGTGCCCTGAACTCAGCGTATCCAACTGGCTTCTAGTCTGCCCTTGTTCGAAGTCCATTCCTGAACTGGGAACACACGGACGTATCGGCCCGTTCGCCCTAAGAGCGTTTATACGTTTTGGAAGCAGAGGGTTCCGGGCGTGCACTTAACTCAGAGTAGCCAACTGGCTCCTAGTCTGCCCTTGTTGTAAGTCCTTTCCTGCACTGGGAACGCACGGCCGAATAGGCCTCCCCGCGTGAAGAGCCTCTGTACGTTTCGGAAGCCTAACGGAGGCTGCATTTTGCTTAGCGCTTCCAACTGGCTTCTCGTCCGCCTTTGCTCTAAATTCTTTCCTGAACTGGGAACACACTGCCCCCAATGGGACTTCCCCCGACAGGGCGAGGATGCAAGTGTAAGGGTCTTGGTGTTCACTTCCCTCAGAGAATCCAAGTTGGCGTCTGTCCGTCCCGGTTCTAGCTTCTTTCCTCAACGCGGAAAACACGGCCAGAGTGGGTTTCAGTATGCAGCGGGATTTTACGTTTTGGAAGCCGAAGCGCCCTGGCGAGCACTGAACTCAGGGTCTCCTACCTGCCTAGAGACCGCCCTTGTTCTAACACCTTTTCTCAACTGGGAAAACACGGCCCTTGTGGCGTGTTCACCTCCGGTGCGTGTGTAGGTTTTGGAAGCATAAAGGCCTCGACGGGAATTTAACCCCGCGTGTCCCACATGCTTCTAGTCTGCCCTTGTTCTAAGATCTTTCCTCACCTGGGAACTCACGGCCCCTTATGGGACTTAACCGCAAGAGCGATTACACGTTTTGGGAGCCGAAGGGACTTGCGTGCACTTACCTTCGAGGATTCCACGGGCCTATCGTGCGCCCAGGTTCTAACTTCTTTCCACAAGGGGGAACACACCGCCACATATGAATCTTCACTAAAGATCGAGCTTCCGTTTTGGAAGCATAAGGGTCTTGCCCTGCACTTAGCGTGGAGCATGCAGCTCGCCCATCGTGCACGCGGGTTCTAACATCTTGGCACGACCGGGAGCAAACTGCCATTGTGAACCTTCCCTCTCAGATCGCTTTGGCGTTTTGGAAGCATAAGCCTCCCTGTGGGCCCCGAACTCAGAGGATCCAACAAGCTTCTAGTCCGCGCGTGGTCTAAGTTCTTTCCTGAACTGGGAACACCCTGCCACTGAGTAGAATCCACCTTACGTGCGATTATGCGTTTTGGAAGCGTCAGGGACTGGACGTGCACGTCAATCCGAGTGTCCAGCGGGCTTCCGGGCTGCCCTTGTTCTGAGTCCTTTCCTGAACTGGGCACACACGGCCGCAGAGGCCTGTTCGCCTTCAGAGCGTTTCTAGCTTTGGGAAGCCTAAGGGACTGGACGTGCACTTAACTCCGAGGATCGAACGGGTTTCTCGTCTGCCCTTGTTCTGAGTTCTTTCCCGAACTCGGAACACACGGCAGAAGAGGCCTCCTCGCAGGAAGAGCCTTCATACGCTTTGGAACCCGAAGGGCCTTCGTCGGCATTATACTTAGAGCTTCCAACGTGCTTATGGTCCGCCTTTGTTCGAAGTTCTCTCCTGAACGGCCAACACTCAGCCACCTATGAATCTGCACTAAAGATCGAGTTTAAGGTTGGGGAGCCCAAGGGTCTTGGCCTGCACGGACTTTTCCGTCGGCAACTTGCTGTTAGTGCGCCTGTAGTCCCAACTTCTTTCCGCCCCTGGGCACCAACTGCCCTTGGCGCACCTTCACTTTCAGACCGCGTTTAGGTTTTGGAAGCCTAAGCGTCTTTGTGGGCCCCTCCCTCAGAGTATGCCACAAGCTTCTCGTCCGCCCTTGTTCGAAGGTCTTTCCTTAACTGGGAACACACTGCCACTAAGGAGACTTAACCTCAAGCGCGAATATACGTTTTGGAAGCCTAAGGGACTGGACGTGCACCTCAATCCGAGTATCCAAAGGGCTTCCAGTCTGCCCTTGTTCTAAGTCCTTTCCTGAACTGGGAACCCAGGACCCCGTAGGCCTCTTCGCCTTCAGAGCGTTGATCCGTTTTGGGAGCCTAAGGGACTGGCCGTGCCCTGAACTCAGCGTATCCAACTGGCTTCTAGTCTGCCCTTGTTCGAAGTCCATTCCTGAACTGGGAACACACGGACGTATCGGCCCGTTCGCCCTAAGAGCGTTTATACGTTTTGGAAGCAGAGGGTTCCGGGCGTGCACTTAACTCAGAGTAGCCAACTGGCTCCTAGTCTGCCCTTGTTGTAAGTCCTTTCCTGCACTGGGAACGCACGGCCGAATAGGCCTCCCCGCGTGAAGAGCCTCTGTACGTTTCGGAAGCCTAACGGAGGCTGCATTTTGCTTAGCGCTTCCAACTGGCTTCTCGTCCGCCTTTGCTCTAAATTCTTTCCTGAACTGGGAACACACTGCCCCCAATGGGACTTCCCCCGACAGGGCGAGGATGCAAGTGTAAGGGTCTTGGTGTTCACTTCCCTCAGAGAATCCAAGTTGGCGTCTGTCCGTCCCGGTTCTAGCTTCTTTCCTCAACGCGGAAAACACGGCCAGAGTGGGTTTCAGTATGCAGCGGGATTTTACGTTTTGGAAGCCGAAGCGCCCTGGCGAGCACTGAACTCAGGGTCTCCTACCTGCCTAGAGACCGCCCTTGTTCTAACACCTTTTCTCAACTGGGAAAACACGGCCCTTGTGGCGTGTTCACCTCCGGTGCGTGTGTAGGTTTTGGAAGCATAAAGGCCTCGACGGGAATTTAACCCCGCGTGTCCCACATGCTTCTAGTCTGCCCTTGTTCTAAGATCTTTCCTCACCTGGGAACTCACGGCCCCTTATGGGACTTAACCGCAAGAGCGATTACACGTTTTGGGAGCCGAAGGGACTTGCGTGCACTTACCTTCGAGGATTCCACGGGCCTATCGTGCGCCCAGGTTCTAACTTCTTTCCACAAGGGGGAACACACCGCCACATATGAATCTTCACTAAAGATCGAGCTTCCGTTTTGGAAGCATAAGGGTCTTGCCCTGCACTTAGCGTGGAGCATGCAGCTCGCCCATCGTGCACGCGGGTTCTAACATCTTGGCACGACCGGGAGCAAACTGCCATTGTGAACCTTCCCTCTCAGATCGCTTTGGCGTTTTGGAAGCATAAGCCTCCCTGTGGGCCCCGAACTCAGAGGATCCAACAAGCTTCTAGTCCGCGCGTGGTCTAAGTTCTTTCCTGAACTGGGAACACCCTGCCACTGAGTAGAATCCACCTTACGTGCGATTATGCGTTTTGGAAGCGTCAGGGACTGGACGTGCACGTCAATCCGAGTGTCCAGCGGGCTTCCGGGCTGCCCTTGTTCTGAGTCCTTTCCTGAACTGGGCACACACGGCCGCAGAGGCCTGTTCGCCTTCAGAGCGTTTCTAGCTTTGGGAAGCCTAAGGGACTGGACGTGCACTTAACTCCGAGGATCGAACGGGTTTCTCGTCTGCCCTTGTTCTGAGTTCTTTCCCGAACTCGGAACACACGGCAGAAGAGGCCTCCTCGCAGGAAGAGCCTTCATACGCTTTGGAACCCGAAGGGCCTTCGTCGGCATTATACTTAGAGCTTCCAACGTGCTTATGGTCCGCCTTTGTTCGAAGTTCTCTCCTGAACGGCCAACACTCAGCCACCTATGAATCTGCACTAAAGATCGAGTTTAAGGTTGGGGAGCCCAAGGGTCTTGGCCTGCACGGACTTTTCCGTCGGCAACTTGCTGTTAGTGCGCCTGTAGTCCCAACTTCTTTCCGCCCCTGGGCACCAACTGCCCTTGGCGCACCTTCACTTTCAGACCGCGTTTAGGTTTTGGAAGCCTAAGCGTCTTTGTGGGCCCCTCCCTCAGAGTATGCCACAAGCTTCTCGTCCGCCCTTGTTCGAAGGTCTTTCCTTAACTGGGAACACACTGCCACTAAGGAGACTTAACCTCAAGCGCGAATATACGTTTTGGAAGCCTAAGGGACTGGACGTGCACCTCAATCCGAGTATCCAAAGGGCTTCCAGTCTGCCCTTGTTCTAAGTCCTTTCCTGAACTGGGAACCCAGGACCCCGTAGGCCTCTTCGCCTTCAGAGCGTTGATCCGTTTTGGGAGCCTAAGGGACTGGCCGTGCCCTGAACTCAGCGTATCCAACTGGCTTCTAGTCTGCCCTTGTTCGAAGTCCATTCCTGAACTGGGAACACACGGACGTATCGGCCCGTTCGCCCTAAGAGCGTTTATACGTTTTGGAAGCAGAGGGTTCCGGGCGTGCACTTAACTCAGAGTAGCCAACTGGCTCCTAGTCTGCCCTTGTTGTAAGTCCTTTCCTGCACTGGGAACGCACGGCCGAATAGGCCTCCCCGCGTGAAGAGCCTCTGTACGTTTCGGAAGCCTAACGGAGGCTGCATTTTGCTTAGCGCTTCCAACTGGCTTCTCGTCCGCCTTTGCTCTAAATTCTTTCCTGAACTGGGAACACACTGCCCCCAATGGGACTTCCCCCGACAGGGCGAGGATGCAAGTGTAAGGGTCTTGGTGTTCACTTCCCTCAGAGAATCCAAGTTGGCGTCTGTCCGTCCCGGTTCTAGCTTCTTTCCTCAACGCGGAAAACACGGCCAGAGTGGGTTTCAGTATGCAGCGGGATTTTACGTTTTGGAAGCCGAAGCGCCCTGGCGAGCACTGAACTCAGGGTCTCCGACCTGCCTAGAGACCGCCCTTGTTCTAACACCTTTTCTCAACTGGGAAAACACGGCCCTTGTGGCGTGTTCACCTCCGGTGCGTGTGTAGGTTTTGGAAGCATAAAGGCCTCGACGGGAATTTAACCCCGCGTGTCCCACATGCTTCTAGTCTGCCCTTGTTCTAAGATCTTTCCTCACCTGGGAACTCACGGCCCCTTATGGGACTTAACCGCAAGAGCGATTACACGTTTTGGGAGCCGAAGGGACTTGCGTGCACTTACCTTCGAGGATTCCACGGGCCTATCGTGCGCCCAGGTTCTAACTTCTTTCCACAAGGGGGAACACACCGCCACATATGAATCTTCACTAAAGATCGAGCTTCCGTTTTGGAAGCATAAGGGTCTTGCCCTGCACTTAGCGTGGAGCATGCAGCTCGCCCATCGTGCACGCGGGTTCTAACATCTTGGCACGACCGGGAGCAAACTGCCATTGTGAACCTTCCCTCTCAGATCGCTTTGGCGTTTTGGAAGCATAAGCCTCCCTGTGGGCCCCGAACTCAGAGGATCCAACAAGCTTCTAGTCCGCGCGTGGTCTAAGTTCTTTCCTGAACTGGGAACACCCTGCCACTGAGTAGAATCCACCTTACGTGCGATTATGCGTTTTGGAAGCGTCAGGGACTGGACGTGCACGTCAATCCGAGTGTCCAGCGGGCTTCCGGGCTGCCCTTGTTCTGAGTCCTTTCCTGAACTGGGCACACACGGCCGCAGAGGCCTGTTCGCCTTCAGAGCGTTTCTAGCTTTGGGAAGCCTAAGGGACTGGACGTGCACTTAACTCCGAGGATCGAACGGGTTTCTCGTCTGCCCTTGTTCTGAGTTCTTTCCCGAACTCGGAACACACGGCAGAAGAGGCCTCCTCGCAGGAAGAGCCTTCATACGCTTTGGAACCCGAAGGGCCTTCGTCGGCATTATACTTAGAGCTTCCAACGTGCTTATGGTCCGCCTTTGTTCGAAGTTCTCTCCTGAACGGCCAACACTCAGCCACCTATGAATCTGCACTAAAGATCGAGTTTAAGGTTGGGGAGCCCAAGGGTCTTGGCCTGCACGGACTTTTCCGTCGGCAACTTGCTGTTAGTGCGCCTGTAGTCCCAACTTCTTTCCGCCCCTGGGCACCAACTGCCCTTGGCGCACCTTCACTTTCAGACCGCGTTTAGGTTTTGGAAGCCTAAGCGTCTTTGTGGGCCCCTCCCTCAGAGTATGCCACAAGCTTCTCGTCCGCCCTTGTTCGAAGGTCTTTCCTTAACTGGGAACACACTGCCACTAAGGAGACTTAACCTCAAGCGCGAATATACGTTTTGGAAGCCTAAGGGACTGGACGTGCACCTCAATCCGAGTATCCAAAGGGCTTCCAGTCTGCCCTTGTTCTAAGTCCTTTCCTGAACTGGGAACCCAGGACCCCGTAGGCCTCTTCGCCTTCAGAGCGTTGATCCGTTTTGGGAGCCTAAGGGACTGGCCGTGCCCTGAACTCAGCGTATCCAACTGGCTTCTAGTCTGCCCTTGTTCGAAGTCCATTCCTGAACTGGGAACACACGGACGTATCGGCCCGTTCGCCCTAAGAGCGTTTATACGTTTTGGAAGCAGAGGGTTCCGGGCGTGCACTTAACTCAGAGTAGCCAACTGGCTCCTAGTCTGCCCTTGTTGTAAGTCCTTTCCTGCACTGGGAACGCACGGCCGAATAGGCCTCCCCGCGTGAAGAGCCTCTGTACGTTTCGGAAGCCTAACGGAGGCTGCATTTTGCTTAGCGCTTCCAACTGGCTTCTCGTCCGCCTTTGCTCTAAATTCTTTCCTGAACTGGGAACACACTGCCCCCAATGGGACTTCCCCCGACAGGGCGAGGATGCAAGTGTAAGGGTCTTGGTGTTCACTTCCCTCAGAGAATCCAAGTTGGCGTCTGTCCGTCCCGGTTCTAGCTTCTTTCCTCAACGCGGAAAACACGGCCAGAGTGGGTTTCAGTATGCAGCGGGATTTTACGTTTTGGAAGCCGAAGCGCCCTGGCGAGCACTGAACTCAGGGTCTCCTACCTGCCTAGAGACCGCCCTTGTTCTAACACCTTTTCTCAACTGGGAAAACACGGCCCTTGTGGCGTGTTCACCTCCGGTGCGTGTGTAGGTTTTGGAAGCATAAAGGCCTCGACGGGAATTTAACCCCGCGTGTCCCACATGCTTCTAGTCTGCCCTTGTTCTAAGATCTTTCCTCACCTGGGAACTCACGGCCCCTTATGGGACTTAACCGCAAGAGCGATTACACGTTTTGGGAGCCGAAGGGACTTGCGTGCACTTACCTTCGAGGATTCCACGGGCCTATCGTGCGCCCAGGTTCTAACTTCTTTCCACAAGGGGGAACACACCGCCACATATGAATCTTCACTAAAGATCGAGCTTCCGTTTTGGAAGCATAAGGGTCTTGCCCTGCACTTAGCGTGGAGCATGCAGCTCGCCCATCGTGCACGCGGGTTCTAACATCTTGGCACGACCGGGAGCAAACTGCCATTGTGAACCTTCCCTCTCAGATCGCTTTGGCGTTTTGGAAGCATAAGCCTCCCTGTGGGCCCCGAACTCAGAGGATCCAACAAGCTTCTAGTCCGCGCGTGGTCTAAGTTCTTTCCTGAACTGGGAACACCCTGCCACTGAGTAGAATCCACCTTACGTGCGATTATGCGTTTTGGAAGCGTCAGGGACTGGACGTGCACGTCAATCCGAGTGTCCAGCGGGCTTCCGGGCTGCCCTTGTTCTGAGTCCTTTCCTGAACTGGGCACACACGGCCGCAGAGGCCTGTTCGCCTTCAGAGCGTTTCTAGCTTTGGGAAGCCTAAGGGACTGGACGTGCACTTAACTCCGAGGATCGAACGGGTTTCTCGTCTGCCCTTGTTCTGAGTTCTTTCCCGAACTCGGAACACACGGCAGAAGAGGCCTCCTCGCAGGAAGAGCCTTCATACGCTTTGGAACCCGAAGGGCCTTCGTCGGCATTATACTTAGAGCTTCCAACGTGCTTATGGTCCGCCTTTGTTCGAAGTTCTCTCCTGAACGGCCAACACTCAGCCACCTATGAATCTGCACTAAAGATCGAGTTTAAGGTTGGGGAGCCCAAGGGTCTTGGCCTGCACGGACTTTTCCGTCGGCAACTTGCTGTTAGTGCGCCTGTAGTCCCAACTTCTTTCCGCCCCTGGGCACCAACTGCCCTTGGCGCACCTTCACTTTCAGACCGCGTTTAGGTTTTGGAAGCCTAAGCGTCTTTGTGGGCCCCTCCCTCAGAGTATGCCACAAGCTTCTCGTCCGCCCTTGTTCGAAGGTCTTTCCTTAACTGGGAACACACTGCCACTAAGGAGACTTAACCTCAAGCGCGAATATACGTTTTGGAAGCCTAAGGGACTGGACGTGCACCTCAATCCGAGTATCCAAAGGGCTTCCAGTCTGCCCTTGTTCTAAGTCCTTTCCTGAACTGGGAACCCAGGACCCCGTAGGCCTCTTCGCCTTCAGAGCGTTGATCCGTTTTGGGAGCCTAAGGGACTGGCCGTGCCCTGAACTCAGCGTATCCAACTGGCTTCTAGTCTGCCCTTGTTCGAAGTCCATTCCTGAACTGGGAACACACGGACGTATCGGCCCGTTCGCCCTAAGAGCGTTTATACGTTTTGGAAGCAGAGGGTTCCGGGCGTGCACTTAACTCAGAGTAGCCAACTGGCTCCTAGTCTGCCCTTGTTGTAAGTCCTTTCCTGCACTGGGAACGCACGGCCGAATAGGCCTCCCCGCGTGAAGAGCCTCTGTACGTTTCGGAAGCCTAACGGAGGCTGCATTTTGCTTAGCGCTTCCAACTGGCTTCTCGTCCGCCTTTGCTCTAAATTCTTTCCTGAACTGGGAACACACTGCCCCCAATGGGACTTCCCCCGACAGGGCGAGGATGCAAGTGTAAGGGTCTTGGTGTTCACTTCCCTCAGAGAATCCAAGTTGGCGTCTGTCCGTCCCGGTTCTAGCTTCTTTCCTCAACGCGGAAAACACGGCCAGAGTGGGTTTCAGTATGCAGCGGGATTTTACGTTTTGGAAGCCGAAGCGCCCTGGCGAGCACTGAACTCAGGGTCTCCTACCTGCCTAGAGACCGCCCTTGTTCTAACACCTTTTCTCAACTGGGAAAACACGGCCCTTGTGGCGTGTTCACCTCCGGTGCGTGTGTAGGTTTTGGAAGCATAAAGGCCTCGACGGGAATTTAACCCCGCGTGTCCCACATGCTTCTAGTCTGCCCTTGTTCTAAGATCTTTCCTCACCTGGGAACTCACGGCCCCTTATGGGACTTAACCGCAAGAGCGATTACACGTTTTGGGAGCCGAAGGGACTTGCGTGCACTTACCTTCGAGGATTCCACGGGCCTATCGTGCGCCCAGGTTCTAACTTCTTTCCACAAGGGGGAACACACCGCCACATATGAATCTTCACTAAAGATCGAGCTTCCGTTTTGGAAGCATAAGGGTCTTGCCCTGCACTTAGCGTGGAGCATGCAGCTCGCCCATCGTGCACGCGGGTTCTAACATCTTGGCACGACCGGGAGCAAACTGCCATTGTGAACCTTCCCTCTCAGATCGCTTTGGCGTTTTGGAAGCATAAGCCTCCCTGTGGGCCCCGAACTCAGAGGATCCAACAAGCTTCTAGTCCGCGCGTGGTCTAAGTTCTTTCCTGAACTGGGAACACCCTGCCACTGAGTAGAATCCACCTTACGTGCGATTATGCGTTTTGGAAGCGTCAGGGACTGGACGTGCACGTCAATCCGAGTGTCCAGCGGGCTTCCGGGCTGCCCTTGTTCTGAGTCCTTTCCTGAACTGGGCACACACGGCCGCAGAGGCCTGTTCGCCTTCAGAGCGTTTCTAGCTTTGGGAAGCCTAAGGGACTGGACGTGCACTTAACTCCGAGGATCGAACGGGTTTCTCGTCTGCCCTTGTTCTGAGTTCTTTCCCGAACTCGGAACACACGGCAGAAGAGGCCTCCTCGCAGGAAGAGCCTTCATACGCTTTGGAACCCGAAGGGCCTTCGTCGGCATTATACTTAGAGCTTCCAACGTGCTTATGGTCCGCCTTTGTTCGAAGTTCTCTCCTGAACGGCCAACACTCAGCCACCTATGAATCTGCACTAAAGATCGAGTTTAAGGTTGGGGAGCCCAAGGGTCTTGGCCTGCACGGACTTTTCCGTCGGCAACTTGCTGTTAGTGCGCCTGTAGTCCCAACTTCTTTCCGCCCCTGGGCACCAACTGCCCTTGGCGCACCTTCACTTTCAGACCGCGTTTAGGTTTTGGAAGCCTAAGCGTCTTTGTGGGCCCCTCCCTCAGAGTATGCCACAAGCTTCTCGTCCGCCCTTGTTCGAAGGTCTTTCCTTAACTGGGAACACACTGCCACTAAGGAGACTTAACCTCAAGCGCGAATATACGTTTTGGAAGCCTAAGGGACTGGACGTGCACCTCAATCCGAGTATCCAAAGGGCTTCCAGTCTGCCCTTGTTCTAAGTCCTTTCCTGAACTGGGAACCCAGGACCCCGTAGGCCTCTTCGCCTTCAGAGCGTTGATCCGTTTTGGGAGCCTAAGGGACTGGCCGTGCCCTGAACTCAGCGTATCCAACTGGCTTCTAGTCTGCCCTTGTTCGAAGTCCATTCCTGAACTGGGAACACACGGACGTATCGGCCCGTTCGCCCTAAGAGCGTTTATACGTTTTGGAAGCAGAGGGTTCCGGGCGTGCACTTAACTCAGAGTAGCCAACTGGCTCCTAGTCTGCCCTTGTTGTAAGTCCTTTCCTGCACTGGGAACGCACGGCCGAATAGGCCTCCCCGCGTGAAGAGCCTCTGTACGTTTCGGAAGCCTAACGGAGGCTGCATTTTGCTTAGCGCTTCCAACTGGCTTCTCGTCCGCCTTTGCTCTAAATTCTTTCCTGAACTGGGAACACACTGCCCCCAATGGGACTTCCCCCGACAGGGCGAGGATGCAAGTGTAAGGGTCTTGGTGTTCACTTCCCTCAGAGAATCCAAGTTGGCGTCTGTCCGTCCCGGTTCTAGCTTCTTTCCTCAACGCGGAAAACACGGCCAGAGTGGGTTTCAGTATGCAGCGGGATTTTACGTTTTGGAAGCCGAAGCGCCCTGGCGAGCACTGAACTCAGGGTCTCCTACCTGCCTAGAGACCGCCCTTGTTCTAACACCTTTTCTCAACTGGGAAAACACGGCCCTTGTGGCGTGTTCACCTCCGGTGCGTGTGTAGGTTTTGGAAGCATAAAGGCCTCGACGGGAATTTAACCCCGCGTGTCCCACATGCTTCTAGTCTGCCCTTGTTCTAAGATCTTTCCTCACCTGGGAACTCACGGCCCCTTATGGGACTTAACCGCAAGAGCGATTACACGTTTTGGGAGCCGAAGGGACTTGCGTGCACTTACCTTCGAGGATTCCACGGGCCTATCGTGCGCCCAGGTTCTAACTTCTTTCCACAAGGGGGAACACACCGCCACATATGAATCTTCACTAAAGATCGAGCTTCCGTTTTGGAAGCATAAGGGTCTTGCCCTGCACTTAGCGTGGAGCATGCAGCTCGCCCATCGTGCACGCGGGTTCTAACATCTTGGCACGACCGGGAGCAAACTGCCATTGTGAACCTTCCCTCTCAGATCGCTTTGGCGTTTTGGAAGCATAAGCCTCCCTGTGGGCCCCGAACTCAGAGGATCCAACAAGCTTCTAGTCCGCGCGTGGTCTAAGTTCTTTCCTGAACTGGGAACACCCTGCCACTGAGTAGAATCCACCTTACGTGCGATTATGCGTTTTGGAAGCGTCAGGGACTGGACGTGCACGTCAATCCGAGTGTCCAGCGGGCTTCCGGGCTGCCCTTGTTCTGAGTCCTTTCCTGAACTGGGCACACACGGCCGCAGAGGCCTGTTCGCCTTCAGAGCGTTTCTAGCTTTGGGAAGCCTAAGGGACTGGACGTGCACTTAACTCCGAGGATCGAACGGGTTTCTCGTCTGCCCTTGTTCTGAGTTCTTTCCCGAACTCGGAACACACGGCAGAAGAGGCCTCCTCGCAGGAAGAGCCTTCATACGCTTTGGAACCCGAAGGGCCTTCGTCGGCATTATACTTAGAGCTTCCAACGTGCTTATGGTCCGCCTTTGTTCGAAGTTCTCTCCTGAACGGCCAACACTCAGCCACCTATGAATCTGCACTAAAGATCGAGTTTAAGGTTGGGAAGCCCAAGGGTCTTGGCCTGCACGGACTTTTCCGTCGGCAACTTGCTGTTAGTGCGCCTGTAGTCCCAACTTCTTTCCGCCCCTGGGCACCAACTGCCCTTGGCGCACCTTCACTTTCAGACCGCGTTTACGTTTTGGAAGCCTAAGCGTCTTTGTGGGCCCCTCCCTCAGAGTATGCCACAAGCTTCTCGTCCGCCCTTGTTCGAAGGTCTTTCCTTAACTGGGAACACACTGCCACTAAGGAGACTTAACCTCAAGCGCGAATATACGTTTTGGAAGCCTAAGGGACTGGACGTGCACCTCAATCCGAGTATCCAAAGGGCTTCCAGTCTGCCCTTGTTCTAAGTCCTTTCCTGAACTGGGAACCCAGGACCCCGTAGGCCTCTTCGCCTTCAGAGCGTTGATCCGTTTTGGGAGCCTAAGGGACTGGCCGTGCCCTGAACTCAGCGTATCCAACTGGCTTCTAGTCTGCCCTTGTTCGAAGTCCATTCCTGAACTGGGAACACACGGACGTATCGGCCCGTTCGCCCTAAGAGCGTTTATACGTTTTGGAAGCAGAGGGTTCCGGGCGTGCACTTAACTCAGAGTAGCCAACTGGCTCCTAGTCTGCCCTTGTTGTAAGTCCTTTCCTGCACTGGGAACGCACGGCCGAATAGGCCTCCCCGCGTGAAGAGCCTCTGTACGTTTCGGAAGCCTAACGGAGGCTGCATTTTGCTTAGCGCTTCCAACTGGCTTCTCGTCCGCCTTTGCTCTAAATTCTTTCCTGAACTGGGAACACACTGCCCCCAATGGGACTTCCCCCGACAGGGCGAGGATGCAAGTGTAAGGGTCTTGGTGTTCACTTCCCTCAGAGAATCCAAGTTGGCGTCTGTCCGTCCCGGTTCTAGCTTCTTTCCTCAACGCGGAAAACACGGCCAGAGTGGGTTTCAGTATGCAGCGGGATTTTACGTTTTGGAAGCCGAAGCGCCCTGGCGAGCACTGAACTCAGGGTCTCCTACCTGCCTAGAGACCGCCCTTGTTCTAACACCTTTTCTCAACTGGGAAAACACGGCCCTTGTGGCGTGTTCACCTCCGGTGCGTGTGTAGGTTTTGGAAGCATAAAGGCCTCGACGGGAATTTAACCCCGCGTGTCCCACATGCTTCTAGTCTGCCCTTGTTCTAAGATCTTTCCTCACCTGGGAACTCACGGCCCCTTATGGGACTTAACCGCAAGAGCGATTACACGTTTTGGGAGCCGAAGGGACTTGCGTGCACTTACCTTCGAGGATTCCACGGGCCTATCGTGCGCCCAGGTTCTAACTTCTTTCCACAAGGGGGAACACACCGCCACATATGAATCTTCACTAAAGATCGAGCTTCCGTTTTGGAAGCATAAGGGTCTTGCCCTGCACTTAGCGTGGAGCATGCAGCTCGCCCATCGTGCACGCGGGTTCTAACATCTTGGCACGACCGGGAGCAAACTGCCATTGTGAACCTTCCCTCTCAGATCGCTTTGGCGTTTTGGAAGCATAAGCCTCCCTGTGGGCCCCGAACTCAGAGGATCCAACAAGCTTCTAGTCCGCTCGTGGTCTAAGTTCTTTCCTGAACTGGGAACACCCTGCCACTGAGTAGAATCCACCTTACGTGCGATTATGCGTTTTGGAAGCGTCAGGGACTGGACGTGCACGTCAATCCGAGTGTCCAGCGGGCTTCCGGGCTGCCCTTGTTCTGAGTCCTTTCCTGAACTGGGCACACACGGCCGCAGAGGCCTGTTCGCCTTCAGAGCGTTTCTAGCTTTGGGAAGCCTAAGGGACTGGACGTGCACTTAACTCCGAGGATCGAACGGGTTTCTCGTCTGCCCTTGTTCTGAGTTCTTTCCCGAACTCGGAACACACGGCAGAAGAGGCCTCCTCGCAGGAAGAGCCTTCATACGCTTTGGAACCCGAAGGGCCTTCGTCGGCATTATACTTAGAGCTTCCAACGTGCTTATGGTCCGCCTTTGTTCGAAGTTCTCTCCTGAACGGCCAACACTCAGCCACCTATGAATCTGCACTAAAGATCGAGTTTAAGGTTGGGAAGCCCAAGGGTCTTGGCCTGCACGGACTTTTCCGTCGGCAACTTGCTGTTAGTGCGCCTGTAGTCCCAACTTCTTTCCGCCCCTGGGCACCAACTGCCCTTGGCGCACCTTCACTTTCAGACCGCGTTTACGTTTTGGAAGCCTAAGCGTCTTTGTGGGCCCCTCCCTCAGAGTATGCCACAAGCTTCTCGTCCGCCCTTGTTCGAAGGTCTTTCCTTAACTGGGAACACACTGCCACTAAGGAGACTTAACCTCAAGCGCGAATATACGTTTTGGAAGCCTAAGGGACTGGACGTGCACCTCAATCCGAGTATCCAAAGGGCTTCCAGTCTGCCCTTGTTCTAAGTCCTTTCCTGAACTGGGAACCCAGGACCCCGTAGGCCTCTTCGCCTTCAGAGCGTTGATCCGTTTTGGGAGCCTAAGGGACTGGCCGTGCCCTGAACTCAGCGTATCCAACTGGCTTCTAGTCTGCCCTTGTTCGAAGTCCATTCCTGAACTGGGAACACACGGACGTATCGGCCCGTTCGCCCTAAGAGCGTTTATACGTTTTGGAAGCAGAGGGTTCCGGGCGTGCACTTAACTCAGAGTAGCCAACTGGCTCCTAGTCTGCCCTTGTTGTAAGTCCTTTCCTGCACTGGGAACGCACGGCCGAATAGGCCTCCCCGCGTGAAGAGCCTCTGTACGTTTCGGAAGCCTAACGGAGGCTGCATTTTGCTTAGCGCTTCCAACTGGCTTCTCGTCCGCCTTTGCTCTAAATTCTTTCCTGAACTGGGAACACACTGCCCCCAATGGGACTTCCCCCGACAGGGCGAGGATGCAAGTGTAAGGGTCTTGGTGTTCACTTCCCTCAGAGAATCCAAGTTGGCGTCTGTCCGTCCCGGTTCTAGCTTCTTTCCTCAACGCGGAAAACACGGCCAGAGTGGGTTTCAGTATGCAGCGGGATTTTACGTTTTGGAAGCCGAAGCGCCCTGGCGAGCACTGAACTCAGGGTCTCCTACCTGCCTAGAGACCGCCCTTGTTCTAACACCTTTTCTCAACTGGGAAAACACGGCCCTTGTGGCGTGTTCACCTCCGGTGCGTGTGTAGGTTTTGGAAGCATAAAGGCCTCGACGGGAATTTAACCCCGCGTGTCCCACATGCTTCTAGTCTGCCCTTGTTCTAAGATCTTTCCTCACCTGGGAACTCACGGCCCCTTATGGGACTTAACCGCAAGAGCGATTACACGTTTTGGGAGCCGAAGGGACTTGCGTGCACTTACCTTCGAGGATTCCACGGGCCTATCGTGCGCCCAGGTTCTAACTTCTTTCCACAAGGGGGAACACACCGCCACATATGAATCTTCACTAAAGATCGAGCTTCCGTTTTGGAAGCATAAGGGTCTTGCCCTGCACTTAGCGTGGAGCATGCAGCTCGCCCATCGTGCACGCGGGTTCTAACATCTTGGCACGACCGGGAGCAAACTGCCATTGTGAACCTTCCCTCTCAGATCGCTTTGGCGTTTTGGAAGCATAAGCCTCCCTGTGGGCCCCGAACTCAGAGGATCCAACAAGCTTCTAGTCCGCGCGTGGTCTAAGTTCTTTCCTGAACTGGGAACACCCTGCCACTGAGTAGAATCCACCTTACGTGCGATTATGCGTTTTGGAAGCGTCAGGGACTGGACGTGCACGTCAATCCGAGTGTCCAGCGGGCTTCCGGGCTGCCCTTGTTCTGAGTCCTTTCCTGAACTGGGCACACACGGCCGCAGAGGCCTGTTCGCCTTCAGAGCGTTTCTAGCTTTGGGAAGCCTAAGGGACTGGACGTGCACTTAACTCCGAGGATCGAACGGGTTTCTCGTCTGCCCTGTTCTGAGTTCTTTCCCGAACTCGGAACACACGGCAGAAGAGGCCTCCTCGCAGGAAGAGCCTTCATACGCTTTGGAACCCGAAGGGCCTTCGTCGGCATTATACTTAGAGCTTCCAACGTGCTTATGGTCCGCCTTTGTTCGAAGTTCTCTCCTGAACGGCCAACACTCAGCCACCTATGAATCTGCACTAAAGATCGAGTTTAAGGTTGGGGAGCCCAAGGGTCTTGGCCTGCACGGACTTTTCCGTCGGCAACTTGCTGTTAGTGCGCCTGTAGTCCCAACTTCTTTCCGCCCCTGGGCACCAACTGCCCTTGGCGCACCTTCACTTTCAGACCGCGTTTACGTTTTGGAAGCCTAAGCGTCTTTGTGGGCCCCTCCCTCAGAGTATGCCACAAGCTTCTCGTCCGCCCTTGTTCGAAGGTCTTTCCTTAACTGGGAACACACTGCCACTAAGGAGACTTAACCTCAAGCG